>NW_022103958.1:4854459-4865123 GCF_000313985.2 Echinops telfairi | reverse complement strand
CCGCGGCCACCGGCGGCGCGGACCACCTCGGCACTGACGAACACTGGCGAGCCCGCGTGCAGCAGCGATGGGGCCTCCTCGGGACTGGCACCGGCGGCACGGGCTACCTTGGTGTTGGCACCGCGTCGAGTCACCCCTGACGCCGGGCACCGGCGATACCTGTCACCCCAGTACTGGCAGTTGAGCACAACTCATCCTTAGTACCCAGGTAGGGGCAGCCCCCAGCCCTCCAGCAGGAAGACAGACTCACCCTCCCTGCCTGGCCATCCACAGGCGCCTTGGCACTAATGGGACAGGGCCACCGTGTCCCTCCCGGCACCAGTGAGATAGGTTTCGGATGCCCGATCGCCACTGCCTGGCATCTGCGGAACATGGCCTGGTTGGTACTGTCTCAACCCATGGCCCTCACAGAGCACGGGCCGCTGATCGAATGGCTCAGCATTTTAGCCTCTCCCTGAGGTGGGGGTAATGGGGCCTGTGCTTTGAATTAGTGCTGGTGGAGATCTCAACCTTACCTCTGCCAACAGTTGGCTCCCCACCACCACCACCTCCTTTCAGTCCTTGCTGCAAAAGGGCTGGCGGGCTGGCTATTGCCACCCCTCTTGCCCCCTCCTCCAGCATTCCAAATGTCACCATCTTGTGCCCGTGACTGGGCTTCGACTAGGACGCTGGTGAGGAATGGGGGAGGGGGTGGAAAGATTGAGTGCAGGCAGTTCATGTTGTGTGTAACTGCCCCAGCCTCTCCATGCAGCCCTGGGGTGAGGAGACAGAAGCTGAGACGCCAGGGGCACCTGGCTGACTCCCCCAGTTTTTTCCTGACTGACCCTCCCTTCTTAGAAATCCCAGGAGTTTGCAGCCAATCAGCTAAGGACCCCAGGGCCACCTCCGCCAGGACTTTGACCTCATGGAGTCTGCCCAAGACTGCCTCTAGCTTTTTTATTTTTTCACCTCGGTGGCCCAGGCTGTGTGACATTTGCCCCCCTCCCTCCCACACACAAACACACTGAGCTTTGCCCTGGTCCTTCCCAGGGCATTTTACCCACCAAGAACATGGGCAGCCGTCTCCTGCTTGGCCGGCCATTGAACCTGTCCACCTCACCTGGCCAGGGCTCTGGCATCATCACACCTGCACTGTGCTCCTGGCACACCCAGGGAGCTGGAGGCCTAGACAGAATGGCTACAGGCATGATTGCCATGTCAGAGGGCAGTGGGCTAAGCTTAATTCTGTCCTGCGTTTCCTCACCCACAGCCCTGCAAGGTTGGAACAGTTTCCACCCAGCTCTGCAGGATGTCCTCGCCTCCTGTGTTCACAGGCTGGGCTGGTGGGGGGTGGGGGTGGGGGTGTTCCCCAGCAGCTTCCTGTCCCTGCACACAGGGGACCAAGTGCTGGGCTCCTCTGCCCTGAGACTGTGCCCCTGCTGAAGGACACAGGGTGAGCATGTCCAACACGTTTAGAAGGAAGGAGAAGCAGCCAGCAAAGGAGCAGGCACCCATCCACAAACGCTGCCGCGTGCAGGGTGAGGGGTCTGGCTCCGGTTTTGTAAATGAGAAACACACCGCCTCTGAGAGAGAAGTGATATGCCCAGACTCACGTTGGAAGTAACTGGCAGAGACGTCTGATTAGATTTGAACTCACCTTGGTCTGATTGCAAAACCGGCCTCCCTTTCTCTGTGCTAGGCTCCCCAACAGTGTGTCTCAGTGGCCAAGGGAACAGACCAGAGTCTTGGCAAGTCTGACTCATCCAGTCTGGACTGAGGCCTGGGCAGTTTGTCAAGCTTCCCAGGTGATTCTAATATGTGACCAAGTTTGGGAACCTTGGCATTAGGTCACCCTAGAGATGGCAAGTCATCTGCCAGGATGCCTACAGAGAAGCAGAACACCGCTGGTGCTGGGGACATTTGGAGGACCCAGGAGAGTGGGGGAGAGGGCAGTGAGGAAGCGCCTCCCCTAACAGTCCCGGGGCTCAGAGAGTCAGGTGCCCACTGGAACCAGGAGGTGGCCAGACGTTGGACGTTGGGGTTGGCGCACCCACTCTAGGCTCTGCCCCCTTTAAGGCTGCTGCCACCTCTGCTTGCTGATGGCCTCCGTGCCTCAGCTGACACCCAGCTTCTATCTTTCCCTCCCTCTTTCCCCCATGGTTATTCTTAACCTAATTGTTCCTCTGGGCTGGGATTTGGGGGCCTGGCCACCTGCTCTCCTGGGACAACCTCAGCCTATATCTGCTAGTCAGTTGAGCCCTCCCTCCACTTCTGACCTTGGGGCTGAGGGGCCTGTTCAGTGAATGGGCCAGAAGGGACTATCGAGGCTAAACAGACTGGTGATGGCTGCCGTAGCCAGCTTGGGGATTCTGCCTTCTGAGCTTGGCTCAGCGGGAGAGTTGCAGGCTGGGTTAACAATGTCTGATATGCACCTGGCAGGGGCTGGGGGATGGCACAGGAACCACAGGTTTGCCATTCAGCGATGACAGGTCTGGTCTGGTCAGGTCCAACCGTCTCTGGATGGCAACCTCCTTGGTATCATCTTCTAAGAAGTGTGTCCCTGACAGCCCTCCTCAGCTCCCCACATCTGGCTTCCCATCTGGGGAGCAGCCTGCCAGCTTCATTTTTTGTAGTCTCATGAGGCCATGATCCTTCCTGCTGCAGGAGTCTTCAGCCCCAGCCCCGCCCCGCCCCACCCTACCTGGCTGGGCACCATTAGCCCCCTCACTAAGTAGGAGAAGGAAGAGGAGACTGCCCAAATCCCAGGGCATCCTGTTTTTCTCTGCCGGGAGCCAAGGAGGGCGGGACCTGTGCATTCGGAGCCTATAGGCTGATGGGTCGGTCAGTCAGAAGTAGGTGGGAAGTCAAGTCTCCTCCCCTCCCAGGGCCACCCGGAGGACTCCTCTGGCCTGGCCAGGCAGGTCATACCGCTTGTAGATTAGCTGGTTTTACACCCTGGGGGCATCAGAAATTACCTGGCGCCTCCTCATCCGGACACCAGGAGCCTTGGTTTCCAGAGTCCCTGGGAGCCTGCCTGGCACCTCTGCCTCCCAGAGGGCAGGAAGCGCACCTGTGGAACGGGTTTGAGACAATGGGTCCCTTTTAGAGGTGGTGACCCAGTGAGCCCGGTCCCCATGGTCCACGTGTCGGTGGCTCAGGGGCGCAGCAGCCCCGGGTGGATTCTGGGTGACTTTACCTTGAATGTGGAGGTGTACACCTGGAGGTGGGGATGGGGGTGGTTGAGAACCCAGCGGTGCCACCGTGGTGTCTGAGACAAAAGGAGCCCTTTGAGATGTGTGCTTCCCCAGGTCTCGGGCTCATTCCGGGCCTCCAGCAAGCGATGTGGAGTGGGCAACGGGGAGCCCCCGGGTCCTCGCCAGGTTGGGAAGGAGAAGGGCCTCTGGACTGAGCCGTGCACCTGTTCACCTCCCCATGGGCTGCCCACACAAGGTCACGGCCAGGGAGCCAGGGTGGGATTCTTGCAGCCTTCCCTCCAGGCCACAGGCGCACGTGCACGCCCACACCCATGTGCGTTCACAACGTTAGTCCTGGCTAACAGCTCAGGACTTGAGACAGTCAACTAGCCCTTCCCGGGGGGCCTCCCCTACCAGACCCTGAAAAGTTCACATCCCAGCTAGGGAGCTGCTCTGCACTTTGAGTTGGCATGAGCATGTGTAAGTGGGGGGGGGGTCCTCTAAGACCTGGACAGAGAAAGGACGGGGGAGAAAGCCCAGAGTCTGGGCAGCTGGGGTGGGGGCACACATGATGCACCCTCCCCATCAATTACTCCTTGGGTTTCTCATACAACTCTTATCACAATCCATATATAGATCAGTTGTATAAAGCACATTCGTACATTTGTTGCCCTCATCATTCTCAAAACATTTGCTCTCCACTTAAGCCCTTGGCACTCCTTGGGTTTCTAGAGGCACCACATTCTAGAGAATGTGGTGGGAGAACCTGCCTGTAGTATCGCACCAGGGGCACCAGGGGGCGGCAGTTCCCATCCAGGGAGGGCAGTGCGGAAAGGCCTGCTGTGGGTGGACACTCAGACCCCTGCTGCTGGGGGTGGGCTTACCTCGCCCTCAGCTTGGAGCCAATCAGAAGGCAGGCAGGACAAGCACTTTTGTGGCACCCAACCAAGCCACACCCCCAAAGACTGTAGGGTCCCACAGGTGGCTAGGGGCTATCCAGAACTTGGACCCAGGTCCCCCAACTCCTGGGGCATTGTGACTCTGTGTCATATGACAGGACCCCTCAAACCTTCCCTGCTTCCTGGGCCTCTGGTCTGAGACCTGCCCTCCCATCTCCATTCCCCCTCTTCTTCCCTTGTAGCCCCCTCAGGCCGCGCCAAGATCCTCTTAAGTCAGCATGTGGAGAATAGCTCCCCCTTTACTGGTTGAGACTCTCAGGGCCCCTCTGCGTCAGGCTGAGCTGATCCTTCTTGTTTCCCTGAGCTCTGTTCCTTGTGTAGGGCCCCCGATAGCCATGAGGTGTCGCCCAGACCACACACACACACACACACACACACACACACACAGCACAGGGCCTGGCAGGCACTCAGGCCACAGCACGGTAGGGGGATGGGGGGAGCCCGGGAGGCAGGGCACACCTCGGATGCCCCTGTAGAACTCCCCTGCTTCCTCTGTGCTCTTTGTCCTCTGCTGTGAGCCTAGGGAGGTCGCTGAGGGTGTGAGTACAGGCTATGTGGCCCAGCCGGAGGCTGAGCAGATCAGCGGGCCCCTTCCTCATACTCACCTGCTTCCAGGTGAGTGAGGCTCTGGCCTCTTTTTCTCTGGCAATTACCAATTGCCAGAAGCTTCTAAATCCAGAAGCTTCATGTAATCCCCACAGCACCCACCTAGCTACGACTGTCCCCGTCTACAGATGAAGAAAGGCAGGCTCAGAGGGTCCAGGACCAGGACCACACAGCCCCTCAAACCTAAGCATCTGAGAACCCCTCTCAGCAGTCTTCTCTTCTCCCCCAGCCTCTGGCCCGTAGAGCCGACGGATGGTGTGGAATGTGCTATTGTGGATGGTTTAGTTAAAGGTCTCGCCCCATGTGGGAATGGAGTGAGGTAGTCTGGCCCTGGACCCCAAGGGAGAATGGCTCCCAGGATTCCTAGCTCCTGGTGGAGCCAGGCCTGGCTGGGTGAGACCCTGGGGTAAGAGGCTCCATTGTTAGTAGATTGGCAGGTGGCTGGCTTCCTGGCTGGCTCTGGAGTGGGGGCAGATCTGTGACCTTTTATCTTGCTTGAAAGGTACAGAGAGCAGCGGGTCCTAGGCACGTATTCAAAGGAGCTTCTGAGATCACCCAGGGGTCAATGGGTGGTCCTGGTAGAAGTCCTTAGCAGGAGAGCTGTGGGCCTCTTTTGTCCCCAGGCCTGCTGGTGAGAGGGACAGAGGGCGGCCCTAGCCCTCCCCTTCCAGAATGCTCCTCCCCTGCTCCCAGCCTGTCCCCTGCCAGCGATCTCAGCACAAGCCAAAATAGCTGTCTCGGAGCCGGACGCCCACGCCCCAGCATCTCTCGGGTTAACAGCTTGCCTGTCTCTCCACCCCCCTTCCCCAGCCTGCTGACATTTACAGAGGCGGGGGCGGTTGTGAAAGGGGGCTGGATGGTTCCTGCTCCCCAGCCCACATGGACGCGTGCCCCCGCCCCCACCCCCCACCCCGTACAACCTGCTGCCCACCTCTGGAAGGCCCTCCTGTCTGCTGATATATATAATGGACTTACTCGGAGTCTGTGCCAGCAGGACCCCCAGTAAGCTGCGCTGGGGGGTGGTCAGCGGGGTCCGAGGAGAGGTGGGGGCGGGGGCAGGGAACTCTTTTGTTAAAGAACACAGGATGGTGTAACATCACCACCACCACCACCACCGACTGCATGGATTCAAATCCAGCTTCTCATGACCTTATGGGACAGTGGTGGGCTGCCCTGGGGGGCCCAGGCGGCTGCAGGAACAGACTGGCACACCTCTTCCCCCAGCCTCGGGGAGGGGCTGCTGGCTGAGGGTCCCTGACTACACCCCTCACAGCAGTGTGCTGAACCACCGCGCCACCAGGGTGCCTTTCGCCAACCCTGCGCTTGGTCAGCGCTTAGCAGCATGTGTGCTTGAGATAAAGGCCCCTGTGTCTCCTGCTGGGGGAAGAGGAAACCACAGCCTGATTTGGGTGTTTGCTGCTCTCACGCCTTTCTGAGAACGTCCTCTCTGGAGGGGCCGCATGCCATTGGGTGGCAGCAGCAGGCCCAGGGTCTCCTGAGCTTGGGCTCCTCCATCCCTTCTGAACATCCCTGCTCCCCGCTCCGAGACAGCCGCTCGTCCAGCCCCATGCTCAGCTGCCGCCCCTCAGAGCGTGTTCGGGGGCAAGGTTCCTTGTGCCTGTGCCCCCCCTAGGGTGGGGTCGTGGGGATATGGGTGTGCATCTTCAGCTTGGGTTCCTGTGGCCCAGCTGAACACTGAGCCTGCTTCCCAGGCCTCTGGGGTTAGAGGAGCCTGGGAAACCAGCCTTCTCTTTCAAGCCTCTGACCGCCTCAGGAGGCAGCTGAGGTGGGTGTTGGTGCCCTTCGTCAGAGTAGGACATCGAGGCTCAGATAGGTTAAGAGGGCAGAGAGCAAACCCCTCTGGGTCCTTGAGTCCAAACCCTTTGACTTCTCTGAGCCATTTTAAGCATAGTTCTTGCTTCAAAGACTGGGGGATGTGTGTGTGGGGTCCTGGGGATAGGACTGACCAGAGGAAACACCCTGGTCAGCAGGTTCAGAGGGGGGTTAACTTTGAATGAGGTTGTGCGGGAGCAATGATGCTGCTGCCGGCAGATGGGGAGCGGAGCCTGCTGAGACACGGGAGAAGACCAGGCGCTCAGCTGGTCACCAGAGAAGAGGGAGTGGGCGGGGGCCAGCAGGGGCTCTGTAACAAAGCTCCCCACCCCCACCCCAGACGTATCAGTCTTCCCCTTGAGGATCTGTTTCAGCGTGGGCCTCAGACCCGGAGCCGGCTGGGTGCTAGCAGGAGGGCCCTGGAAGCTGGCCCCGAGGCCCAGGCTGATCTGTTCATTTTCCCTCCATTCATGTCAGACCCCAGCAGCTACTTCCAGATCCTTGGGGTGCAATTAGGAGCAACACACAGTCCCAGGGGCTCACGGTCTGATGGGGGAGATGGACGTGGAAGCTTGTGTGTGCCCGTGTGCTGATGTCCCGGAATAACAGCAGGCCTGGGCGTGGGAGAGTGGGCCTCCCAGGAGAGGAGAGACGGCCAGGGAGGACTTCCGGGCAGGAGCGCTGTCTGAGCCAAGTCTTGCAGGACAAGGGGGAAGATGGGGGTGCTCACTAAGGGGGTGGGGACGGGAAACACAGCCAGGTGCTCGGGGCAGAGCTGTCAGCAGGCACCCCCAGGCCGAGAGTCCGGGCCTGGGGGCACACACTGTAGTGCCTAAGTCAAGGGTCTGAGTCCTAGTTCTGCTGCTGTTAGCCAAATGACCACCGGCAAGTTCTTGAAGGGCGTTGTGCCTCAGTTTGCTCATCTGTGGACTGGGGATAATGGCACCGCTGTTAACTTTTGTGAGGAGCAAGTGAGTTCATGTTGGTGAAGCCCTTAGGGTGGGGCCTGCACGTCGAATGCAATGTAAAGATGGCAGAGGGGCAGGGGAGGCGTCTGGGAGGGCCCGGTGTTGGCTCAGCCGAGCATGGAGCCAGGAGGGCGAGTGGGCGGTCTAGATGAATTCCGATGACAGTGGGACAGTGGTGGCTGGGAATAGAAGCTCTGCAGGAATGACTCAAGTCATTCCCTCGACAGAGCTTTGTTGAGGGCCCGGGAAGGAGGGAAGGCAGGGGGAGCATTCTGTCCAGGAGCTCAGACTCAGGCTATCTCTGCCCTGGCAAGCCCTCTCGGGAGGCCCTGGTAAGTTTGGAGCAGACTGGGACATTCGGCCCAAGAAGGGCCTCCAACTGTCTGTCGCTCTGGGCCAGAGAGGAAGAACTCAGCTAAGCCAAAAGCTGTTGCCTTTGTGCCCAACAAGGAGAAGTGGCTGGGCCAACCTGGGCCTTGTGGTTAGCCCTGGGCTGCGGGACTCCAGGCTGAGGACGCCCTTCGCTTCCCTCCGACTCTGCCCGGCCCCCACAGAATTCCCAGTGGCCCACACTGCTGAACCTGCCAGCCCTGCCCCCCAGGGGCAGGTGGCTGCAGAGCTAAATGGGGGGTGGAGGGGTGGGGGTGAAGATACCTGCAGGCGCAAAGCAAGGCCTTCTTGGCTGGGGCATGTGTGAGCAGGTGGGATTCAGACCCCGGTGTGGTGTGAAGCCAGCCTTCTGAGCCTACTGCACTCATGGGCAGGGACTTGGCCAGGTTGGGGGGCAGACTGACTGGCCTGCTCAGAACCAAGGCTTTATGCGAGTGGAGCGGGCTGAGCCGGTGGCCACTGCTGCAGCCACATTGGTCATGATGGGCATGTGGACCTCACTTGGAACCTTTGTCTTGGGGGAGGACCTTAGGGCCCCCCCGGGGCGGGGGCGGTGAGGTCCAACCCTTTCTCAAGGGTACCCTTAGGCAATGTATGTCTTTGTCACCATCTTGGGGGGCCGTGGGCAGGAGAGTCAGGGTGGGCACAATGCTAGGACCTGAAGCCCCACGTGACGCAGTAGGTAGGCGCCCTCGCAGTCTTTGTTCAGGTGCTCCCCCAGAAAGCGCAGGGCGGACTGTACCTTTTGCAAGACCACACACAGCCCCAGGATGTGCGCTCCTGTCCTCACAGTCTCCAGCCAGAGCACCCAGGCCGCCGTCGTGTTTGTTTCCACGGAGCCCCGTTCTCGGGTGGGATGCGCCACCCCACACCTGTGTCCACACCCACGTCACCGCATACACCTGTGACAAAGCTTGTGCCGCAATGTGGCTCTTAGGGACCTTGTAGTCGCCGCCCCCTTCTGGAGCCTGCCAACCCCTTCCCAGCTTGCATGCCTTCCCGGTGAGGAGGGCAAGAGGGGAGCAGGTGGGGTCTGGGGTGTTGCAGAGTGACATGTGCCAACACCTGGCAGGTCCACTCAGGACACAGTACAGATCCACAATACAAGACGGGCCAGGCCAGAGTTCACCGGTGCCCTTTCAGAAACCACCCTGTTCTGACACGAGTAGCTCCGAGGAGCCTCTATGTCGAGCTGCAAAGGCCACAAGTCTGTCCATCCATTTCCAACTGCACGTCAGGCGAAGCCAAGTTTTCCCTATGTGCCCGACCAGATCAACAGGGACCCGAGAGTCCAGCCGGCCCGAGAAGCCCAGCACGGAAGAGATGGCAGAAATGCAGAGCGATGCCCCTGCTCACTGTTTCCCTTCTCTAAGAAAATGTCGTTTGTTTTTCGTAAACGTCCGTTAGTGAGGTTAATCTGTAAGGTCAACCAGTTGATCACAGTTTCAGATGAGCTCATAAATGTATTAAAACGGTTTCCAGTTTTAATGTCTAATAAAATAGAGGGTCAGCGAAGAGGGAGGAAGAAGACCCTCTGAGAGGTGGGTAGGCACCAAGGGCAGCAGCACAGGAAGGAGTGAGGACAGCTCTAGGCCAGGCAGTGCCATGTGGTTCTGTTGTCCGTGGGGTTGCCCCGGGTCCGAACCACCTCGATGGCACCCACCTGGCAACACAACCCGGTCAAGCTGTGAGTCACATAGACTGAACCTCTGCGGGGGTCTTGGTGGTGCTTTTGAAGACCATGAACTAGTAGTGACTGCTTTGGGGTGTTGCTCTTTCTAAGGGGTCTGGAGCGGAGGCCAGTTGGGAGCTGCCACTCTCGTCCCTGGGGGCCATGGCGGGAGTGGGAGCTGGAGGGTGGCAGTCTTTAGCTTGGCAGGAGCCGGGCAGCATGGAAAGGCCCCCTTGGTGGAGCTGATGACTTGGGGTCCCAGTTCAGCCACCACAGAGCCTAGCCAGTCCCAGGCCTTCATCCACCTGCTAGCCAAGCAGGCGTTGAGTGAGCGTGTTTGTGGAGAAGGACCTGGGAAGTTGTGAAATGCCCCACTGATAACTCTCCCTGCGCTTGTCCGGCTGAGCCCGCGCGCTCTGCTGTCTCAGCGGCCACAGGAACCTATGCAGAGGGTGTGAAGGTGGCAGGTGGCCGGGCACGGGCTGGGCTGGAATAGGGCCCAGGCGGAGGGGAGGCTCCGGGGACTTTGGGAACGGAGCCCTGTGTGCCCGCCCTCCAGCTGCCACCGGCTGCAGGGCCTGGAGCCATCACTGGGAGAGGAAGTGCAGTTACCAATAGGGTTATTTTCATAACGGCTCTCAGGCTGGGGGAGGTGGGGGAGGGAGCAGAGGCAGCCGCCGCTGCCGGCCGCAGTGAGCAGCTCTCCAAACTAGGACTTGCTCTGCCACCGGAGGCCGGAGGCCGGCAGCCCCAGCCCGCGGGGGAGCCGAGCAGGGGCTGCTCACCCCGGGACCACCACCCCACCCACTCGCCCGCCTCCTGCCTGCCACCCTGCCTTCCAGACCAGGTCAAAGGGGCACCCCCTTCCTTCCTCCCTGCCCGCATTCCCCTCTGCTTTCTCTGTGTGCTGGGGTGGGCCCGCAGCAGGGTGGCGCAGGGTAGGCCCAGGAATTGGGCCTCAGAGGAGGGTCTCCTTGTGCCAGACTGCTGAAGCTGATGGAGAAGGGAAGGGAAAGGTCAGGGGGCGGGTCAGGCTCCTGCCCCCAAGCCAGGATGCCAGGGA
>NW_022103958.1:4843327-4854359 GCF_000313985.2 Echinops telfairi | reverse complement strand
GATGGGTCTGGTCACTGCCCTCTTCCCCTGCCTGTGCCTGACCCCGGCTCTTTGGGCTTCTGTGTCCCCCAGCCTGGCCTGGGATGGGCAGGCCTCCCTTCCCATGTGACCTAAGCCTATGGGAGCCAAGAAACCCAAGGCAGCCCCTGGCCAGCAGCACCCTGAGAAGGGAGCTCCGACCCCTGCTGCAGGGCTGCTGGGAGGGGCCAGCACATACCAGTCCCCCTTCACTGAGTAGAGGGGCGCCGGAACCCTGCCCATAGCATGTGTGGAAGCCTGGATTCTGGAAGAATCCGTGGCCCAGGCCTGGGACTGGGGGTGGTGGGCATCCGCGCAGCTCAGAACAGACAAAGTGGCACTGCCTGCCAGCCTTGTTCCTCATGCAGTGGCTGAGGGCCACTCAGGCTCTCCTGCTCCCCGTTGGTGGGTTCCCAGCCGTGGGCAGAGACAGACCTGGGAGGGAGCACCTTCCTCATGCACCAGTGCCTGTGGCTGGTGATGGGCCCTGCACAGCCCTCATCTCCTCAGAACCTCCCTCACGCCGGCCCCTGGCCTGTGCCCCGTGGCCCCATTTTACAAATGAGAAAGCGGAGGCAGCCCATGGCAGCGGCGTGGTGAATGGCAGGTACAGGATTCCAAAGACACAGGGCTTTTCCCCTTGAAGCTCACGTGGGGTGGGGGGTGGTGGTGAGGACATTCTGGTCCTGTGCTCTCTGGCCAGTTGCTGACCAAGTGAGGGCACTCGGGCCCCCTCAGCTGCTCTCTATCGGGGAATGTGGCTACACACCACTGTCCTGTGCCCACCCCAGGCCCCCCACAGCCAGCTACACATGCATCGGGGTCCTTGAGCACCCCCTCCAACCTGTCCACTCAGGTCTCCCTAGGCTCCCCATCAGCAGACCAAGGAGCAGCCATTTTGTGGGCCACTAGTGTCGGAGCCTGTGGGCTTCCCCTAGTGACCTTTCTCTGTGCTGTGTGGCTTATTGACAGTGACAGTACATGAGGTGGCAGGAGGCTGTGCAGGCCTGGGGAACGGCCAAGAGAGGCCCGAGGCCAGGCAGGCTATGTGACCAGACCCACGAGGAGCCTCAGCAGAGATAGGAAGTCAAGAGTCAGGCAGTTACTGACCAGGGGACAGAAGTTTCTGTGGAGACTACAGGAACAGGAAGCCTAGGGGAAAGGGGCTGGGGCATGGGGGGTGGGGGGGACACTACCGGCAAGAGAGCTGGTCAGTCATTGTCTTATCAGCCAGTCCCACAGCCTCCCCAGTCTGACAAGGAAGCTGATCCGTGTGTGGACCACTTGCACATGACCACATGACCCTGGCCGGGTCTGCCTGGCCTCGCCTCACTGTCTATGGCTCTCGCTGCACCATGGGTACTGGAGGCCCTGGACAGATGCGAATTTGGGCACTTATAACTGCTGGTGCTGTGCGTGCCCACTTATGCCAGCTGCCTCACCAGTGTGGGCTTGGGCAGTAGGCAGGCCCAGCCCTCCCCACGCAGTGACTGTGGCCCCTCCCCCGCACTGACTGTGGCCTTTGTTTGCTGGGTGACACTAGCATCAGGTGGTATGTCCGGGTGACTAATCTCCTCCGGGCCCGGGCAGCTGTCACAGGGCAGCCTGACCAGACAGGCAGAGAAAGCTGACACCCGGGGGCACTCTGGCTGGTCAGCCAGCACCCTGGCAGCCATGGGCAGGAGGGCCTTCCGGCTCTTCCCCGGAAGCTGAGCAGACCCCAGGGTAGGCCTGACCCCAGTGGAGCCAGGCAGATGACCTCAGGCAGCCTTAGTTTCCTCATCGTGTCATGGAGCTCCTGAGCCTACCTGCCTCGCTGAGCCAGCATGACGGACTGAGGGAGGTGACGCGTGCTCAGTCAGGGACCTGTCACACAGTGGGGGCTCCAGAGGACAGTGGGTTTCAGTATGGCCCCTCCCCACCAGGTTCCTCCTGGTCCTGTGGTGGGAGGGGCAGGCTTCATCCTCAGTTAGCTGCACACTGACATCCCGCTGTGGAATTTGGAGGCAGTTGACCTCTCCTGCCTCAGTTTCCTTATCAGGAGTGTGACGCAATACAGTCCTTGTCCCTCAGAGCTCACCGTCCTCCCCTCCTCTCTGTCGTTTGCAGGGACTGGGAAGTTTAACCTGCAGGGTCAAGAGCCAGGCAGTCGCCTGCACTGCTCACTGACGACGGGCCAGGCCCCTAGGTCCCATCCTGCTCTCCTTCACCTCCCCTGCCACTTCCAGGGCTCAGAGGCAAAGGCCAGGTGGCTTCAGGTGCTGGCACCAATGAGCCGACCTGACAACACCGGGTCGGTAGGTTCAAGAGCTGCCCGGACACTCAGACTCAGGGCCAAAGCAAGACCATGAGGGAGAGGAGGACACTTGGGCCAAGCCTGACCCCAAGCGTGCTGAGTCAACTCCGGCTCACAGCTGCCCTACAGGGTAGACCTGTCCCAGAGGGTTCTCTTTCTCCCAAGGAGCAGCTGGGAGGTGCAGACTGCCAACCTTTCCAGCGCTTAACCCATGGTGCCACCAGGGCTTCTCCCGTCAAATTCAATCCCTGTGGGGCAGAGGAGAACGGTTCCCTTGGGTTCTCAAGTCTGTAAATCAACTTCATCTTTCTCCTGAGATGCAGCTAGTGGTTTCAGACTACTGACCTGGTGGCCAGCAGCCCAATGTATAACCCGCTACGCCACCAGGCTCTCCACAAGGAAGTTCGCTTCACTTTAATCTCCCCTCCTGCCCGCCCATTGTCCAGGGCAGCCACCCTCCCCCCTAGCTCAGTCCAGGCCCTCACAGGCAGAAGTATTTCTCCTGTTCACCCCTTGCACTCCGCAACTCTGACCTCCCCGCGGCTGCCAGGAGCTACCGCTCCCCTCCCTAGAGCAGTGGCCTCTGGGCCCTCTGGAGGCATTGCCACCTTACGCAGACCAGGGCTTCCCACCCTGGTCCCAACCCACGAGGCCTGGGCAGGAGCGGAGGGTGGCAGTCCATCAGCTGGGGAGACCAGTGGGTCTGCCTCCTGCCCAAGTGGGAGAGCCAGGGACCAGAGCCCATGCAGGTCGAGCTCGGAGGCTTCCGACCCCAGCAAGCTTCTCATCAGATCCCATACACTGGCTCGAACTTGGAGCAAAGCTCCTTCCGTCACCCTGTACAGCAGCCCCTGGGTGAAGACTAGGGTGGCCCCTTCTCCTTGTCATTCCCTCATTCTCTGGGGGCCCTATTACCTCCGTCAGACTCTAGACCCTCTCCATTTCCCAGGGCTGCACTCAGCCTGCACCACCCCAACTGGGTTTGAGACAGCTGAGCACCTTCCTGATTATACTCTCCTGGCTTGGTCTGTGTTGTCCCCGAAGGACAACCTGTCCCCATATTGGTGACAAAGCAGAGCCCTCAGGAAGGGACGACTTGCCACTGGACTCCAGGCAGTCTGGAACCTGGGGCTCCACCTGCCAGCCCTGCTTCTCCATCAGCTTCTGCAAGGGAGTTGAGGGCTCCTCCACCCAGGGCGTTGTGGGTCCTGATACCTGGGCCCGGGAAGGCCCTCCTCCCTCGTTCCTGGCAGAGTCTGGTAACCCGCCTGTAAGTGTGCTTCTAAAACCGCTAAGCCTGGTCTCCATCCTCTGACAAATCCCAGGACCATTGAACGGCCCCCACCCTCGCAACCCATCCCAGATGCCCTCTCTGTCTCCCAGGGAGTGGGCTGTGATGGGCTTCTGGGTGTGGGGTGACAGGTCTGGCCACGCACCTGATGCTCCCCTGGTCTTGGTCTCTGCCCAACAGCCGCCGCCTGCCCCCGCAATGGAAACCTTTTTTAGGAGACACTTCCAGCGCAAAGTGCCAGGCCGCGTGGGGCTACCCACGAGCAAGGCGCAGCGCCGCTCCCCCGTCGGCCAGGCGTCCTCCTCACTGGCGCAGCGGCGTCGCTCCAGCGCCCAGCTGCACGGCTGCCTCCTGGGCTGCGGCCTAGGGTCCCAGGGCATCCCCCGCCGGCGCTCCAGCACCGCGCCCCCCACGTACAACCCCCGCTTCACCGTGGACAAGGCTCCCGCCCCCCAGTCCGCCGCGCTTGGGGCCCTGCTGCTGGCCAGGCTTGCGGGCATGGAGGAGGAGGGGCCCCAGGCGGAGGCCGCGGCCTCCGGGGCATTAAGTGCCCAGCCAGGCATCAAGACCCCAGGGTCACCCTCACACCTGGGCGCCCAGCCACTGCTGCGTGTGCCCCGTTACCTGCGCCGCCGGCACCACGCCGCCTCACACCTGCTCCCCGCTGAATCGGTCTACGACCGCGCCATCTGGGGCCTGCAGGGCCACTACCGGCGCCTCAGCCAGCAGCGGCCCTCGGGCGCCGTGGCTGGGCCCCTGCTGCCCACTCGCGTGCGCCCGCTGTCCCGCAGGCGCCAAGTAGCCCTGCGGCGCAAGTCGGCCGGACCCCAGACCTGGAGCGCCTTGCTTGCGTAGGTATAGCCACGGCCAGCAAGGTGCGGGTGCGACCCGGCCCTGGAGCCACGCACCTCGGAAGGGCCCTCGGGAGCCCACCCGAGCTGGGGGGCTGAGCCGAGACCCCAGGCGGCGAGCGCCCAGCCGGCTCTGCCTCAGCTGTGCCCCCCTCCGCAGGAAAGCCGTCTCCAAGTCGGGCCTGCAACACCTGGCCCTTCCCCCGCCCGCTCCGGGCGCCCTGTGCGGCAGCGAGGCCGAGCGGCAGATCCGCAGCACCGTGGACTGGAGTGTGAGTGACCCGGGACCGAGTGAGCCAAGAGCAGCTGGTGGCTGTGGGGGCGGGTGCATGTGGGGGCTTAGGACGCGCTGGGTGGCAGGTCTGCACTGAGCGTGCGCCTCCCATGGTCTAGGAATCGGCCGCGTACGGGGAGCACATCTGGTTTGAGACCAACGTGTCCGGGGACTTCTGCTACGTGGGGGAGCAGTACTGTGTCGCCAAGATGCTGGTGAGTGAGCGCCCTGCGGGTGCTGCCCCCTGGTGGGGGGGCCGCGTCTCGCCGCCTTGGGGAAGGGCGGCAGCCTCTGGCTGTGGGCTGCCCGAGGGTGGCTAGTACGGTGGAAGCCGGATGGGAAAGTGCTGGTGCACAGGGGCGGCTTTGCCTGTCGGGCTGAGTCTCCAGGAGTCTCAGGGGTCGCACTTTCTTCCTCGCAGCAGAAGTCGGTGTCCAGGAGGAAGTGTGCAGCCTGCAAGATCGTGGTGCACACGCCCTGCATCGAGCAGCTGGAGAAGGTGAGTGGCGGCCCCACAGGGCCCTCTCGGGCACTAGCTTCTCACACGTGCATACCCGCCGGAGGCCCAGGGACCCTGGAATGGCCAAATCCCAGGCACCCCACCCCACCCCCATGTATTAGCTATGAGACCTGGCAGGAGACTTAGGCTTGCTGCACCTCAGGTGGCTCACCTGCTGAGTTCCCTCCCTTGGCTGGTTTCTGTGAAACAGGTGCATGGCTCACCCAGAGTGCTCCCCAGGTGTTGGCTGCTGGCTTGCTTTCATAACAGCTTTATCGAGCTACCTGATAAGTCACCCACTGAAAGTGGGCAGTTCAGTGGCCTTTAGGAGATTCGCAGAGCAGTGCAGCCATCGCTATATTAGAACATCTCCATGACCCCCTCCCCCAAAGCAACAACCACAAAGCCTTCTCCTTAGCCCTCACTCCCTGGTCTCTCTTAATTCCTTCCGTGGGCAGTCTTCCATCCCTCCAACGTGGCCTGTCCCAGACACACGACTGCAGGCCTGCCCTCGGGGTTCATCCTGGTGGCTCGCAGCATTTCTTTGTCTGGCCAGTGGCATTCTCTTGGGTGGCCACCATGAGCATTTGGGATGTTGCCATTTGGGACTTAATTCTGAACAGTGCTGTGAGCGTTTTCATACAGGTTCTCATGTGAACATGGTTTCCTTTTTCCTTGGCACACGTATGGCAAGGGGTGGCACTTTGGGGTCGCGTGTTTGCTCCATGATTAGCATTTTGAGGGGCATTTCTACACTGCTGTTTTGGCCTCCAGAATGTTTTCCAAAGGCCACACCATGAGCCCATTCACCCCAGCCACGCACGAGGGTTCCTGGGTCTCCACACCCTCACCAACACGTCGTCTGTCGTTTCCATCCTGGCCTTCCTGGTGGGTGTGAGGGGGTCTCTGAGGGTGGTTTTATTTGCAGCCATCTGCTGGGTAATGGTGGTGAGCACCGGTCCATGTTCTCGCTGGTCATTTCGGGGTCTCTGAGCAACCGTCTCCTCAAATCCTCTAGCCACAATGAAACTGGGCTGGCTGTCTGGTTACAGACTTGTGTTCTTTCTTTATTTCTCCTGAATACCGGTTTCTTCACAAGTACATATTTTGAAGAGAAGGGGGGAAAAATCCCATCTTGTGAATTGTCTTTTCACTTTAAGTGTCCTTTAAAGCCCAGGTGGCATCGTGGTTTTTGTGTTGGGCTGCTAACCGCAAGGTCAGCAGTTCAAACCTACCGATCACTCTGCAGGAGAAAGATGAGGCTGACTGCTCCCGTAAAGATTTACAGCCTCAGAAACCCAAAGGGGCAGTTCTACTCGGGGCCACAAGGAGTCAGCATCAACCTGAGGGCAGCAGTTCTGTGAGTTTTTAAGCTCAAGAGTGTTTCACTTTGAGGAAGTCCTGTTGATCTATTCTGTTGCCATCTTTGCTGATGCCGCTGGTATCCTAAGAAGCCACCCACGCCGCCACTGATTTTCATCCTGAACTTCAGCTGTCGGGAAAGCAGCAGGGTGGGGCCCTGGGAGAGGCTGGCAGCAGGAAGACTTCATCTGTGCTGCCTCTTGAAAGAAGAGCATATTGTCGTGTGTCAGAGTGATTCCAGCTGGGAGCAGCGCTGCAGGACAGGAGAACTGCCCCTGTCATCTTCAGGGGAGGGGATCGACGGGGTGCTGCATCCGTGGAGTAACTGGTGGGGTCAACCGCTGACCTTGCCGGTAGCAGCTGTGTTGGGCAGTGTTTCCAGAGAAACAAAACCAGGACCCTTATTATATATGTATGATTATATAAGGTTTAGACAGCGAGAAGGAACATAACAGCTAATTAGTCCACACAGTGGTACAGAGGGCTCAGTTCAACTCACATTCGTGGAACAGTTAATATACTAGAAATCCTTCTACTTACATGGGCCAGGTCCAAGGTCAAGGAAGCAGACAGCGGAGTTTTCCCTTGGGCAAGGCAGGCAGAGTCTGCCTGCAGACAGCAGAGGGCGGGCGGGAGTGGGAAGCAGGTCCTGATGGGAGCTGGAACTCAGCATAGCGATGGGCTCCACCAACCTCAAACTCAAGCAATGTACGCACCAGCAGCATGGAGAAGCAGGTCTCGAAGGAGCCTCAAGTTCCAGCAACAAGATCCAAGGCTTGGCTTGGCCCACACGTAGTGTAGCTCACAGGTTGAGACAGAACCAGCTAAAGCAGCAGCACGCCGGTCCGATCACCGGAGAACATATGCTGCTAGTCTTCATTTATCTCGGTCACCCTCCAATCAAGCTGCAATGTCCAATCAAACTCTGCCCCCAGGTTCCTATTGGCCTAGTTGGCACAACATGCCTACCAGTAACTATCACAGCAGTTGAGTGCCGACCCATTGCCCCCACCAAACCCACCACCAGCAACTTGATTTTGACTCTTAACAACATGGCAGGACAAAGTAGAACTGCTCCTGGGGGTGTCTGAGACTGTCAACCCTTAGGAGCTTATGGGCGCCAACAGCCTCATCTTTTTCCACAGAGTGGCTGGTGGACCTTGTAGTTGCCAGCCAATAGTTAACCCACTGGGCTCCTTAAAGAGAGCTCTGAGTAGCTCTGCTGTGCCATCTGGCAGTGTGGGAGCATGCCTTGCCCTCTCCATCTGAACGTGGGTGCCAGAGGCCAGGGCCTTGGCCACACACTGCTCAGCCCAGAGCCTGGCACTGGGCCTGGCCCAGAATGTGCCTCTCCAACTAGGAGGGGGCTTCACCAGGTGGGTGGGAAAATGGGATGAAAAGATAACAGAATCTTTCCAGGAACTCTATGGAGCCCCATGGTGTTTCCCGGAGGGAAGAATGGTTAGTGGACAGATGGTGGCCAGGGCTGTGGTCTGTTGGTGTCCACATTAATGCTTTCAAGAGGCCCCTGACCGGCTGAGCATTTAGAGCTCAGCAGTGACCAGGTCGGTCTCAGGCAGCCCCAAAGTCCATGGTCTGCCCCAGTGCGAAGTCGCTGTCAGGAGCACTCCCCACGAACTTCTCCATGGCACACCGGAGGCAGGGTGCTGCCGGACGCTGTGCTTTGAGAGGCAGGTTGGCCAGTAGGAAGTCCTGGGGGTGTGGGAGGGACATCGTCCATCTGGCCTCTCCAGGCTGCAGATACCCAGGTCAGCGCAGGCATATCCATCAGTCTGGGTGTGAGCAAGGCTCCCCCAACTGGAATTCCAGAGCAAGACTGCTGGATTCTGGCAGAGGGGAACCCTGCATGTGTGGAGTAGAGCCCTCCGTGGGGGTTTTCCCGGCTGGGATCTTTTGGAAGCATGTTGCCTGGCCTCACTTCTCAGGGGCCTCTGGGAGAGTTTGAACTGCCAGCTCTCCCTCCAGTTAGTACAGTCGGTAGTCCGGCACCTAGCCATCTGAGGCCCTAAAGCTAAAGCAGGGAGCAAAAGCAGAAATCAAACTCACTTCCACAGAGTCAATCCCAACTCACTTCAGTCCTCTCAAACGGTAGGACTGCCCCTGTGTATTCCTGAGACTAAAGAGCTTCATCTTGCTCCCATGGGGCGGCTGGTGGTTTTGAACTGCTGACCTTGCAGTTGGCAGTCCAATAAGTAACCTGCTACACCAGAGAGGTGAGATATAGCCCAGACACCCATTATCACCCTGAGGTGAACCTCAGACCTGCTGCCCATGGACTAGCGACAGGCCACGGGGGCCAGGAGTGCAAGTTGAGGAAAGCCCCCCGCCCCTGGAACACTAGACAGAATGCTGTGGGGGCTGAGGAAGGAGGCCACGTCCCGAGGGCTCCCGGGCTGGACGGGCACACCCCACTGTGCAAGGGTGGCCATCTGGCTGACCCCAGAACTTGGCCTGACTTTCTGGTGGACGCTGCCGTGTTTCACAGATCAATTTCCGCTGTAAGCCATCCTTCCGGGAGTCTGGCTCCAGGAATGTTCGAGAGGTAAGGGTCTTCACATGCACCTCCCTGCAGTGACTCGGACTGTCCCCAGCGGGGGGCCACTCTCTCCTGCTACCCGAGACTGAGGCTTGCAGAGGCCTCACAGAGGGGCAGGCTGGCTACAGAAGGGGAGGACACACACACACACACACACCACCCCCACCCCCTCTGGGGAAGGCCCATCCTTGTCAGAGTGCCTGCGCCCCTCTGGGCCGTGGAGAGAAACCCTGGGTGTCTCCCCTCCTGTTGACTAGTGAGGGTGGTGGGCCCGGCTCAGCTTGTCACTCCTCAGGTGACGATCCCCCCTCCTCCTCAGCCCACCTTCGTACGACACCACTGGGTGCACCGGCGGCGGCAGGACGGCAAGTGTAGGCACTGTGGGAAGGTGAGACGTGCGGCGCTGCCCCCTGGAGGCCACCCTGCGCCCAGTGGGTGTTTTGTGGTTGGCTGGGTACTTGGGGCAACTTGGCTGGCTCCCCCAGGAAGCATGGGCTCAGGAATGTGCCCTTTTCCCTTTATCAGCACGCAGCATGGGGCCTGGCCCTGGGCCCTTATTAAACAGGGACCCTCCCCCCGCCCAGCCAGGGCAGAAGGATGAAAGCTTTCGGATTAGTCAATTCAAAAGCATATAGGTGGGGGCCTGGCCAGGTCTGGGGGGCTGGAGGCAGGGCCCCTGAGTTAGACCACCCACTTGCCCACTGCTTCCCTGTGGAGCCCCCCTACTCTGGGGCTTAGCTCAGGGTGTTTGCAGAGAGGGTCTGCTGTCCGGGCCACCCCTGACTCAGCCATCCGTTTCCCCCGGCCGCTTCAGGGCTTCCAGCAGAAGTTCACCTTCCACAGCAAGGAGATCGTGGCCATCAGCTGTTCTTGGTGCAAGCAAGCGGTGAGCCGTCAGGCCCGCCTGCCCTCAGGCTGTGCTGGGCGGAGGTGGGGGGGGGGATGAGGTGGGGGGGCAGCTCAGCCTCAACCACCCCCCCTTTCCAGTACCACAGCAGGGTGTCCTGCTTCATGCTGCAGCAGATCGAGGAACCCTGCTCCCTGGGCGTCCATGCCGCCGTGGTCATCCCGCCCACTTGGATCCTCCGCGCCCGCAGGCCCCAAGTGAGTCGGGCTGCCTGCGCCCTGGACACCCCCAGCTTGGGTCCCCCGGCCCCTGCCCGTCCCTGACCCACTGCTCCTCCGGCAGAATACCCTGAAGGCGAGCAAGAAGAAGAAGAGAGCCTCCTTCAAGAGGAAGGCCAGCAAGAAAGGGCCCGAGGTTGGACCTGGGGCTGCCCGGGGTCAAGCAGGGAGCGGCGGGTTCAGCCTGGGGGAGGGTCACGCTGGGCTTCAAAGACACCAAGGAGGGCAGGCAGTCAGCTGTGCATGGCCTACCAGAGCGGGTGCAGGAAGGTGGGTGCTGGGTGGGCTCCGGTCCCGTGGGCCAAGGAAGGGGCCTCGCAGCCCTCTCTGTCTCCCAAGGAGGCCCGCTGGAGACCCTTCATCATCAGGCCCACCCCGTCCCCGCTCATGAAGCCCCTGCTGGTGTTTGTAAACCCCAAGAGTGGGGGCAACCAGGTAGGCACAGTCTTGCTTCTCGGGGAGGAGGGGTGGGGCTGCCAACCTCACCTCCCAGCAGTTCTTTTCCCTGGGTCTTAGGACACCCTCCCCTGTCCATGCCTCCCCCCCCCCCCATACACACACATTTGCCTGATAAATAATTACCATTCTGTGGGCTTCTCCCACACATCACATTCAGGCACTGCTTAAAGAAAATGCTTTCCCATTTGCTCTCATTGATAAGACATTTAAAACATTATATTTGCTTACTTTTGCCTCGTTCTCAGCACATCACTCTTGAAAGGATGGCAAGATGCTTCTTACTGTTACTGTTACATTTTA
>NW_022103958.1:4836379-4843227 GCF_000313985.2 Echinops telfairi | reverse complement strand
CCCCCCCCCCCATACACACACTCCTCACCTCTGTTTCCCCATCCCACCTACGTCCCCACAGGGCGCAAAGATCATCCAGTCCTTCCTGTGGTATCTCAACCCCCGGCAAGTCTTCGACCTGAGCCAGGGAGGACCGAGAGAGGCGTGAGTCCCTGCCACGGCTCAGGATGGTGGGGGGCTGGCCCAGTTCTCAGCCCCAGCGCACACCCCCTGACCCCACACCTGCCCCCCTCCCCAGGCTGGAGATGTACCGCAAAGTGCACAACCTGCGCATCCTGGCCTGTGGGGGCGACGGCACGGTGAGCCTTCCCCCAGCACAGGGTCGGGGCGCGGCCTGGGCCTCCCGTGGGCCTGATGCAGGGCTCCTTCCCTCTCTGCTCTCTTCAGGTTGGCTGGATCCTGTCTACCCTGGACCAGCTGCGCTTGAAACCACCGCCCCCTGTGGCCATCCTGCCTCTGGGCACAGGCAATGACTTGGCCCGTACCCTCAACTGGGGTGGGGTAAGATGGCCCCTGAGGAGGGCAGACGTACTGGGACAGCTGGGGGCTGACCAGCGGCTCAGGCGGCCTCCTTCCCCCAGGGCTACACAGACGAGCCAGTCTCCAAGATCCTCTCACACGTGGAGGAGGGCAACGTGGTGCAGCTGGACCGCTGGGACCTCCATGCGGAGCCCAACCCCGAGGCAGGACCTGAGGAGCGTGATGAGGGGGCCACCGACCGGGTGGGTCAGGGGACGCCCGCTCAGGACTCTGGGCCCCTCCAGCCCGCCCCCCCCCACTGGTGGGACCTTGGACATGGCAACCACCCTTCATGCAGAGGGAGGCCCACGCGCCCCTCGCCACTTCCCCAAGCTCCTGCAGCTGGTCAGGGCCGGTGCTGGGCAGAGGGTACTGCCAGGGGCAGGGTGGGGGGGTGCCTGTTAGTCCCCTCTATGGAGGCCTCGCTGACATACTGAGGGTAGAGCTGATGCAGGGGAAACCCCAGGTGGGGCCCCCATCCCTGTCCTGACCGGCGTCCCTGGGCCTTTCCCAGCTGCCCCTGGATGTCTTCAACAACTACTTCAGCCTGGGCTTCGACGCCCACGTCACCCTGGAGTTTCATGAGTCAAGAGGTGAGCCGCCTACCGGCAGCAGTGGAAGCCAGGAATGTCCCCGAGGAGACTCAGATTTGCCCCCACCAGTACAAAACGGTTGTCCCCAATCCTCTGCCCTCGCCCCAGCCTGGGAAAGCGAGTGACTGTCCCTCCCTCCTTAATTGTCTTCCCCCAGAGGCCAACCCGGAGAAGTTCAACAGCCGCTTTCGGAACAAGATGTTCTACGCCGGGGTGCGTCTGGGGTATGCCCTAGGTTTGCTGGGCCTGGGACCCCTGCCCAGGCCGTGGGGAGAGGCAGGCCAGTCACCACTTGGTGACACCTTTGCCCTCCACAGACAGCCTTCTCCGACTTCCTGATGGGCAGCTCCAAGGACCTGGCCAAGCACATCCGAGTGGTGGTGAGCAGGGCATGGCGGGGTGTGGACTGGGGGCGGCGTCTTGGGCAGCTGGAAGCTGGGGTGACCCTCGACCCGTCAACTTTCGCCTCCAGTGTGATGGCGTGGACCTGACCCCCAAGATTCAGGACCTGAAGCCCCAGTGTATCGTCTTCCTGAACATCCCCAGGTGAGGCGGGCAGGCCGGGTAGGGGCCAGTGGGGGGGCTCCAGCCGAGTCTGACCTCTGCAGCCCCCACTGTCCTCCAGGTACTGCGCGGGCACCATGCCCTGGGGCCACCCCGGGGAGCACCATGACTTTGAGCCCCAGAGGCACGACGACGGCTACCTCGAAGTCATAGGCTTCACCATGACGTCCCTGGTGAGTGTTGCCCACCCCCTGCCAGCCCACCAGTTCGACCCCCTCTGGCTGGAGAGCCCCCTGAGGGAGCAGGCAGGGACACTCTGCAGCCCAGGCTTCCTCTGCTGCAGGCCGCGCTACAGGTGGGGGGCCACGGCGAGCGGCTGACGCAGTGCCGGGAGGTGGTGCTCACCACCTTCAAGGCCATCCCAGTGCAGGTGGACGGCGAGCCCTGCAAGCTGGCCGCTTCCCGCATCCGCATCACCCTGCGCAACCAGGCCACCATGGTGCAGAAGGCTAAGCGACGGAGCGCTGCCCCCCTGCACAGCGAGTACGTCTCACCTCGGCCCTGGCCCTGGGCCCCTCGGGTGCTGAGCCTGCCCCTGCTCCCCCTGTACTTCGTACCTCCTGCCATGGCCCGGACCCTAGGAAGCTGGGAGCCCTCCCCTGCTAAGCCTGCCTGCCCATCGCCCCCCCCTTCCCCCTGGAGAGGCCCCTCCTGGCTGAGCCTGCACCTGTCCCGCCCCCAGCCAGCAGCCCGTGCCCGAGCAGCTCCGGGTGCAGGTGAGCAGAGTCAGCATGCATGACTACGAGGCCCTGCACTATGACAAGGAGCAGCTCAAGGAGGCTTGTAAGTGGGCAGCAGCCGGGGGTGGGGGGGCCGGTAACAGCCAGTTGGTGGGCATTGGGCTGCAGCTAGCTGCCTCTTCTCTCCTCCAGCTGTGCCCCTGGGCACTGTGGTGGTGCCCGGAGACAGCGACCTGGAGCTCTGCCGGGCCCACATCGAGAGGCTCCAGCAGGTATGAGGAAGAGGCCTGATTGATGTGGGGCGTGGTCTGGCTGGGCAGGGTGGGGGGGAAACTATCTGCATGGGGTGGGGCCTCTTGCCCTCCGGGCTCCCAGCCTAGTCCTCTCTAGGCCCCATCTGTGCTGTCCTCTCCATAGGAGCCGGAAGGTGCTGTAGCCAAGTCCCCATCAACGACGACAGCGGGGCCCAAACTGTCCCCCAAATGGTGCTTCCTGGACGGTGAGTCCTGCCCTGAGGGTTCAGCTCCTGGCAGCTCTGTCCTTCCTAGGGGAGCCTGGCCCTGGGCCCCTGCCCATCAGCCAGCTCACTGCGCTCTCTCCTCACAGCCACCACCGCCAGCCGTTTCTACAGGATCGACCGGGCCCAGGTGAGCCACCGCTGCCACCAGGGCTGGGGGTGCCCGGCCTGGGAGCGGGCTCAGTTAGCTGGGCTGGCCGGCCTCCCACCCACCTTGCAGTCACCCTTGTGTGTGGCCACGGAGAAGGTGTGCGCTGGCTGCCAGCAGGAAAGGGAGCCCGTGTGCCTGACTGGGTGGGCGAGAGGGCCTGGTGGAGGCACAGGTGGGATCCAGGAGATGGGAGAAAAGGCCCTTCCGGGCAGCCACTGCTTCCCTGGGTAGTGGTGGGAGAGGTAAGGCGAGTCTAGCAGAGCCGACCTTCTTGGCCTGGGTGCCTGGCAGCTGAAGCTTCTCCAGGTCGGCCCGCCGGCCTGCCTGCTGCCCCTGAATCCTGCCCTGATGCACCCACCCCCTCCCCACCCACAGGAACACCTCAACTACGTGACCGAGATCGCCCAGGACGAGATTTATATCCTGGACCCTGAGCTGCTGGGGGCGTCGGCCAGGCCGGACCTCCCCACACCCACCTCCCCTCTCCCCACTTCCCCCTGCTCCCCCATGCCCCGGTGAGTCCCACAGGCCCAGCTGGTGCCTACTGAACGCTCCGCGCCTGGCCCTCCCCTGACCACCAGACCCGCCTCCAGCAAGCTGCTGCCAGCCTGCCCACTGCTGACCAAAGGACACCCAAGTGAACCTGCCCGCCACCCACCCCATGGGCCTCCCCGGCCCTCTCCGTTGCGTTCCACGGCCTGGGCTTCACCCCTGACCTTTCACCCATACACCTAACACAAGCCCTGCCAGCTCCTCCAGCATCCCAGCCCTCCTCCTCCCCACCACCACCACACCTCCCTGCCTCCCTCTGCCTGGAGTCCCTGCGGCCTGTGAGGCGCATAAAGTTTCAGCCCAGCTTGAGTCTCAGTCCGAGCTTAGAACCTTCGCTCAGCGCAGTAGTGCTCAGTCCACGTCTGGCTGCCCCTAACCTCTCCCTGCTCCCATTCCCTCTGTCCAGCCTCACGGTCCTGAGACAGCCCACGTTGGCCCCCTTTCCTGGTCCTTCTAACAACACACACTCGCCGTCCACCAGAGCTCCCTGCCCCCACTCCCGTCACCCTGTGCCGAGCGCTCCCCTGCCCTGTGCTCCCAGATGACTTGTGTATGGCCGAGTATTTATTTGTCTTCGCGTGCGTCCTCTAGACTGTGAGCTCTGAGAGAGCAAGGGTGTGGTCCCTGCTGTACTCCTGGCTCCAGGCCAGGGCCGTGTGTGTAGTCCACACTCAATAAACTGTTGAAAAAACCAAGGGTGGCCGGGGCCGGGCAGTGGGGCCTGTCGACCTTGCTGACACTTCGCACCCATGTCCTCCTGCTCTGTCCGCAGGTCACTGCAAAGGGATGCCGCTCCCCCTAAAGGTGAGGCCTGTCCCTCTCCCCTCTCCCGGGAGCATTGGCCACAGGCTCTCTGTGGTGGGCGGGGCGGAACCAGACACAGGCACACAAGGCCCAGACGGCCAACTCCCACATGGTGCCACGGGTGTGCGCCCTCACGCCCTCAGTGTGACAGGCAGGTGTTCTGTGCAGGTGAAGAACTGATTGAGGCCGCAAAGATGAGCGACGCCTGTAAGGTACAGACTCCTGTGGGCTGCCGGCCTCAGGCTGCAGAAGGGCACAGCTGCTGGCGTCCCTGCGCCCGGTCAGGCCCTGTCGTCAGCTGACCTGCTTCCCCTACTCCTGGTTCCTGGGTAGACCCCCACCCCCCTTGTCCCTGGCCAGACTTCCTATTGAAATAGCCAGCCCTGTGCTTAGGAAGGAGCTGTCTTTCAGGAGCCACTAGTCCCAGGGCTCTGTTGTCAGTGCTGGGGTGAGGGCGGTTGTCCCACTGGTGTGCAGGGTGAGGGGAGGCCTGTGTGTGAGTGCACAGCTGCACAGCGACAGGCCCAGGGCTTGCGGAAGGACGGACGGACAGGACACAGCTCTGCTGGAGGGTGACAGGGCCGGGCACTGGAAGGAGGGGTGGCCCAGTGGAGCCCAGCCCCTGCCTCCTGCCACACAGCTCCAGGAGCTGCACCGTGCCGGCGGCGACCTCACGCACCGCGATGAGCGCAGCCGCACGCTCTTGCACCACGCCGTCAGCACAGGCAGCAAGGAGGTGGTCCGCTACCTGCTGGACCATGGTGAGCTCTGGGACTGGGCCAGGTCAGGTGGGGGGCAGCGGCTGGCCAGCTCTGACCCCCTCCCCTCTCCTGCAGCCCCTGCCGAACTCCTGGATGCTGTGGAGGAAAAGTGAGTTATCTGACCTGTAGAGGGAACCCCCCCTTCCCCCCCCCCCCCCCCCCCCCCCCCCCCCCGTTACCCTGGAAACCACCTCATCCTACCCCTGCCCCGCAGGTCCCTCTCAGCTGTTCCTGCCATCCTCTGGGCAGCGTCCCCATGTCCCAGCACCCTGAGCCCCTGAGCGCTCCTGCCCAGTGGCCCTCCAGAGATTAATGGGGAGGGCGGGGGGTGTGCACGCTCGGGGAAGCAGAGCAGATACTGGCCGAGCTTCCCAGCCCACTGGTGCTCCCCCAGTGGGGAGACTTGTCTGCACCAGGCTGCGGCCCTGGGCCAGCGTACCATCTGCCACTACATTGTGGAGGCTGGAGCCTCACTCATGAAGACAGACCAGCAGGTGAGCGGCCAGCAGGGCCCCAGCACCCAGCCCAACTCCCTGAACTCTGGCCTGTGGGGACAGGGAACAGATTCTGGGGAGCTGGAGTAGGCCCCCAGCCCCCGGGAGGGGTCTCTGCCTGTTCCTGGTGCCCAGCTAGGCTGACCGCTCCCTTTTGGCAGGGGGACACGCCCCGGCAGCGGGCTGAGAAGGCCCAGGACACAGAGCTGGCTGCCTACCTGGAGAACCGCCAGCACTACCAGATGGTCCAGCGGGAGGACCAGGAGACTGCCGTGTAGCCCTGGGGACACGCCCTCCCTGCTGTGTTCCACCTGGATACCACTGGGGTACCCAGACCCTGGGGAAGGCACCCTTTCAAAGCCACCTGGACCCTGGGTGGACTTGGAGGCCCTGAGGGTCTTGCCTGCCCCAAAGGGCCACAGGAAACAGGAACGGGCTGGGCCCGCCTCTCCCTCGGCAGAGGATGCCTTCCTAGAGCCAGGTGACCCAGGGACCAACACAGGGGCCCTGAGGTGGGGTCGTGGAGGGGGCCTTGAGGAAGTTGGGCTATGGGGAAGTTTCTTGAGCCGAACACTCAGAGGCGCAGGGGCCACAGCCCGCTCCCAACCAACCCCCCCAGCACCCAGGGCTTATCCCTGGAAACAGAGCCTGCTGCACTTGCCTGCCGCCCGCCACCACCCGCTTGGCACCTCCTCCAGCGACCCTCCTGCTGTACCCAGCCATTTCACCGGGCCTGGGGCCCGGGTGTGGTGGGGTGGGGCTCAAGGTGACTTGTTTACAGCTGGGTGTGACTCAGTAAAGTGGACGTTTTTTTTTCTTTTCTGCTCTCCTGTTTCTTTTTGGGGGTAGGGAGGTCTTGGGGGGAGCGTCGTGGGTGGTTCTCCGGTGGGGACGGACACCATCAGCACTGATCCTTTCTTGCCGGGCTTTCGGGCCTCCAGAGGGTGGGGGCCGGGCCTGCCCAGGAGCTGACCTCGGCTGGCGGCCTGGCTCTAGAGGTGGGGGAGGGGCGGCTTCCTCCTGCTTCCCGCTTCCCGCTGGGACTAAAACAATGGAAGTGAAAGAGGTGGGCCCTTGGCCCCGTGACCCCTCCGCCCGGCCTCCGTGGCCGGCACAGTTTAGGGGTGGGGGGGTGTCTCAGAGGCCCCAGGGTTGGGGTGGGGGGTGGGCCTTGCAGCCTCGGCGGCGGCGGCTGACTCTAGAACTCAGGCGG
>NW_022103958.1:4809995-4835699 GCF_000313985.2 Echinops telfairi | reverse complement strand
GCAGCGGGACGGGCCGGAGCCGGGAGGGAGCTAAGCATCGCGGACAGTGAGCGAGTGAGTGCTCCGGGCACGGCGACTTTGGCCACTGCCGACTCGGGACAGCGGCCGGGTGGGGGTCTTGGGCCCGAGGCATCCCCCACCCCGAGAGAAGCCCCCGGCCGTGCGTCCGAGGCTCGCGGCGGTCCCCTCCCGTCCTCCGTCGCGACCCGGGTCTGGGGGCCTGGAGAGTGGGGGTCGTGGGCTAGGAGAGCCGTGCACGTGGCGTCCCGGCGGAGGAGGACCGTAGGGCGCGCTGACCCTTGCTCTTCCCTCCAGGATGCAGCACCGAGCCTTCCTCCTCCTCGCCCTCCTCGCCCTCCTGGCACTCACTTCCACGGCGGCCAAAAAGAAAGGTGAGGGGCCTGTACAGGGGAGGGGGTGCTAGGAGGCGGCCTGGGGAGCACGCGGCACCCCGGCGGAGGGCGCCCCGCGCCCGGGCCCTAATCGCTGCTGCGCGCGTGTTGCAGACAAGGCGAAGAAGGGCGGCCCGGGCGGCCAGTGCGCCGAGTGGGCCTGGGGGCCCTGCACCCCCAGCAGCAAGGACTGCGGCGTGGGTTTCCGCGAGGGCACCTGCGGAACCCAGACTCAGCGCATCCGGTGCAGAGTACCCTGCAACTGGAAGAAGGAGTTTGGAGGTGAGGTGGGCGCTCCCGAAAGGCGGGCCTGGGCGCTGGGAAGCCTGCGGAAGAGGCTGGCGGGGAGGGCTGGGGGAGGAAGGGTGCCGGGGGTATTAGCGGGCAGGCCCCAGGTGGCCCCACTTCTGAACTCAGCCTTCTTCTCAGCCGACTGTAAGTACAAGTTTGAGAACTGGGGGGCGTGCGATGGGGGCACTGGCACCAAGGCCCGCCAGGGCACCCTGAAGAAAGCACGGTATAACGCCCAGTGCCAGGACACCATTCTCGTGATGAAGCCTTGCACCCCGAAGACCAAAGCCAAGGCCAAAGGTCAGTGAAGGGGATGGGCTCCCTGCGGGGAGGGGGGCGCCCCGGGGGGGGGGGCGCCCCGGGACGACACCTATGAAGGGAATACTTAAGCCTGAAATTCTGGGTCCTGGCAGGTGGGAAAGTGCCCACCCCCCAAAAAAATGTCAGATCCTCACTGGCCCCAGTGGGAAGGAATATAGAAAAGGCTCTTATTTAAGCCAAACCAAAGAGGAGCCTGGGAAATTGTCCCCTGAGGGCTAGGCTTTGTCCTGTCCCCAGCTGGAGGGAGCATTTGGTCAGGTCAGATCATGGTGTCCCCTCCAGTGGCTCCTTCCTCTTGTCCCCTGAGGGCTGGGCTTTGTCCTGTCCCCAGCTGGAGGGAGCATTTGGTCAGGTCAGATCAAGGTGTCCCCTCCAGTGGCTCCTTCCTCGCCCCCAGCCTTGAAAAACCAACAGGGCAGGGGTGAACCAGCCACTTCTCAGGTGACTGTTGCAAGGGCCACTGGGACTTGAACTGTCTAGTCCCAAGAGAGGCCTTGGGTCCCACGGATAGGGGAGGTGGGGGCATTGCAATGGCCCCTGTCCCAGCAGCTGGTGGGGGTGTTTCCACACATCCAGAACCACTCCGGGGCAGAGCTTCCTCTGTCCAGTTGGGTCTGTCTGGGCTTTGCATCCCTGGGTCTCCACGGAGTCCCCTGAGCCCCACTAACAAGGTGTGTCTCTCTTGTTTCACAGCCAAGAAGGGGAAGGGGAAGGACTAGAGGCCAGGTCTGGGTGCCAGCGCCCCCTGGCCTGCCCCTCCAGAGATGTAACCCACCAGTGCCTTCGTCCCACTCGTTAGCTTTATCAATCACACCTGCCTCTTCCCCTGCCCCTCACACTCCCACCCCCACACTCCAAGTGGAGAGGACCAGGGTTTCTGGAAAGCTCCAGGCTCCTCCCAAACGGATTTCACTCACACATGCTCCCCACAACCTTTTGTACTTTCCCACATGGCGCCATTACTAAGAAACAAATAAACCGTTTCCGTCCCGATAAAAGCTTTTCTTTTTTTAATATACAAAAGCCCCTTCCCTGGGAGTTTACTGTGGAATTGTGTGTGTGGAGGGGGCATGGGGAGAAAGACAGGCTGGCAGGGGGAACCAACCATGTTGGGGCTGAGGCTTTGTACCTCCAGCTGATGGAATCAGCAGGGATGGGTGATGGTGGAAATGTCTCCCAGGACCCCTCCTGAATCTTGAACCAGGCAACACCCTGCCCCCTTCTGTGAAGCCCACCACCCCTCATCTCTCCCGGGGCTGGGGCCCCTCTCCTCATAGCCCCACCCCGGGCACAGGTCTTTGGGTCCAGCCCACGGCCAATCTTGAAGAATCTACTCTGGGCTACCTTGCCTGCCGCCCCCACACTGGTACTGAAGCACCCCATTCCTTCTCTGGGGACTCTGAAGAGGCCAGAGGATTGCCGGTCAACTCTGACCCCCGTGGGTCCCATGACCAGCTCTCCTCCTGCATGTGGGGAGTGCGTGCTGCAGGGTACCCCCCAACCAGAGCCTGGCCGACAGCTGCGGAAAGGGAAGACTCCTGCCACTGGAGTGGGATTTGGGGGGGGGGGGCTGAGGCTACATGCGGGGTGCAGGGGGCCAAAAGCACCAATTACAGCAGAATGGAGTACGTCACCTCTCCTCAGGCTTCCTCTCTGGCCCCGAGCCTCTGCTCCTAGGACTGACCCTCCTGAGGGGGGTGGGGGCGGGGCCGTGGAGGGGGACCTGGCCTTCTCCCTGCCAGGTGCCATGTCGATGGGGTTGAGGGCACAGTGGGCAAGTGCCCACCTAGGCCAGTGCCCCCAGCTCCTGCGGGGCCAGGCAGCCCCTGGGGCTGGATCGCCACGGTGTGAGCCAGCGAGCTGGTCTCAATCGGTCGGGCCAGAGCGTCACGAGGTCTTCGGGACTTCGTTCTCTTAGCTGAGCAGGGTGAGGAGCCGTCCCCACCTCCGAGTCTCTACACCTCAGCAGGGAAGCCATGAGGCTCCCCAACACACACCACAGCCACCGGCTCCTCACCTCCCTACCTGGCGGTGCCAATGTTCCGGTACTGGCACAGCAGCAGGTGCCTGAAGGTTTTTTTGAACGTGGCGTTGCAGAGGGCATAGCAGGCGGGGTTGATGGTGCTGTTGACGTAGCAGAGCCAGTAGCCGATGGACCAGACTGTGTCGGGGATGCAACTGTGGCAGAAGGTGTTCACCAGGACCATGACGTTGTAGGGCGTCCAGGTGAGGATGAAGGCCAGCAGGATGGCAAAGATGGTCCGCGTCACCTTGCGCTCCCGGGCCGCCATCTGCCGCTTCTTGCGCACCTGGTTGCGGGCGATGCTGGCAAACTTCCGAGCCACGTTGGCCGCCGGACGCATGCCAGCCGGCGTGGCAGGCACGATCTCGATGGCTGTCACACACTCGTTGCCTGTCTGCTTGGTCACGATCTGAATCTTGGACCATTTGGAGGTCGGGTTGAGGGCCCGGGGCTGACGGGCAGGGGCGGGCGGGACAGGCACAGTGGTCTCCACGGTGGAGAGCTCCGTGGGCGGCCGCTCCTTGGTGTTCTGGGTGGCACTGCCTGAGCTGGACTCGGATGTGTCCTTGTCGGCCACCGGACGCGGCGGGGGTGGCAGGGCCGGTGGGGGGGCCTCCTCCAGCTTCCCATTGGGAAGCTCTTCTCGAACCACTTCCCCCGAGGGGGGCTTCTTTACGCTCTGCTTCATCAGGGGGCTCTTGAGGAAGGCCAGGGTCTTGGTCTTCTTCTCCTTGGGGCCTTCCGGCCGGTGCTTGTGGACCCGGCTGCGGCTGGCCAGTGAGATGTGGATGTACAGCACCGTCATGATGACCACGGGCAGGTAGAAGGCAGCAATGGCCGTCCCAAAGGTCACCGCCGGGTTGGACAGGAACTGGATGAAGCACTGGTTGTCAGGGACTGTCCGCTTGCCCACCACAAACTGCCAGAACAAGATGGCCGGCGCCCAGAGCACAAAGGACAGGACCCAGGCCGCGGCGATCATGAGGCCCGCCGTCTTGGTAGTGCGGCGGGCTGGGTAGGTGAGGGGCTTGGTGACACAGAAGTACCGGTCAAAGCTGATGATGAGAAGGTTCATGACAGAGGCGTTGCTCACCACGTAGTCCAGGGCCAGCCAGAGGTCACAGACCACGGCCCCCAGCGGCCAGTAGCCTTTAATGATGTATACGGTATAGAGGTTCATGGAGAAGGCGCCAATGATGAGATCGGCACATGCCAAGCTGAATAGGAAGTAGTTGTTGACCGTCTGCAGCTGCCTGTTGACCTTAATGGACAACATCACCAGGATGTTCCCCACAACGGTCACCAGGCTCAGGGAGCCTGTCACCGTGGCAATGAAGACCATCTCCACTGTCTCGTAGCGGTTGTGGGCTGACGTGACCAGGCGCACAGACTGGTTGCCAGCGCTACCATTGACTGGTGTGAAGTTTGCCATCTTGGTGAGCAGGAGTGGGCGGGCAGTGTCTGGAGGAGAAAGGAGAGAGAGAGAAGGGTGAGCCACTGAAGCGGCGGGTTAGAGGGGCAGCGAGGGGGGGACCAACGAGTCAGGGTGACGGTGACGGAGGAACTAGCGTCACCTTGCAGAACTTCCGAGGACCCCGTTCCATTGGCTCCCCCTTTCAGCATGTATTGCGCACCTACTATGTACGAGGTGTTGGGGTCCCAGAAGTGAATGAGACCCACGCCATCCCCACTCTGCCTCTGCCGACGCCACCGTCAGTCAGAGCGGGTGACACATCCCTCGTACAAACACACAAGCAACACATTCTCCAAGTGATTTAGAAACTACAAAGTGCCAGAGAGAATATTAATAGTGCAGGAGAGATTTATTAATATCTAACCAAGTGCCAGAGAGAAAAATAAGGCAGGCTGCTGGTGAGCAGTGAGCCAAGAGGCCAGGGTGGCAAGGGCTCCTCACGGGCAAGCCTTCGGGATGGTGACCGGGAGGCAGCCTTGTGAGGAGGGCATGGCAGAGGGTGGCCCAGCCAGAGCAAAGGCCCAAGGTGGGGGAGAGGCATGGAGAGGGCCAGTGTGAGTGGCACCAAGGGAGCTGAGGGGCAGGAGGCTGCCAGACAGGGCCATTCCTTAGCTCAGTCACCTCTGAACCCAGCGCCCCCAGCGGAGCCTGCTTTCCAGCCCCGACCAAAGGCACTAGGGACAAAACCAGTGGCATAAGGGTGTGTGTTCAAAACCCACGGTCAAGCCCACTGCAAGACACAGAGACCCTGTAGGGCAAAGGAGGACTGTCCATCTGGCAAGGCTTTATAGGAACAGCCAACCTCATGTGTGTCCGACAGATTCAGTGGTCCATTGCTCCACAGGGCACCTATTTCAAACCAAAACCAGAAGCAGGCACTGCCCGGCTCATTCTGACTCAGGCGTCCCATCGTCCACTCCCTGCCATGGGGTCAGTGCCGACCCACAGTGACCCTAGAAGACAGGCAGAAGTGCCCCCGTGGGTTTCCGAGACTGCCAGTCATCACAGGAGCAGAAAGCCTCGTCTTTCTCCGGGGGAGCAGCTGGTGGTTGTGAACCGTGGCCCTTTGGTCAGCAGGCCCACAAGTAACCCAGGATGCCACCAGGGCTCCTGGGCCATGCTCTCTAGGGTCATTTTGAGTGATGGCAGTGGGGTGGCATTCGGTTTGGGGGCTTGGGGAGAGATGAGGAAACACAGCGATGTTCAGTAACTGGACCCACTGACCAAACTTCACAGCTCCATGCCGGCAGGGGTGAGTGTGGAGGAGAGCAGTCCTGTGGCTACAGACTTAGCCAGATGGCCCATGAGCCCCAGAAAGCAGATCCCACGGGAAGCTTCCCCAGGACAGAGGGCCCCAGGGGAGCCTGGGGGAAGGCGCCTATGGAGGGAGATACTGAGTCCGACACCAGGGCTGGGGGAGGGGCTAGTGCAGTGAGAGCTGGGGGCTCTGGCTGGAGCTCCATCTGCTCCTGGGGACCAAGGTCCTGCATGCAGAACCGGCAGCTGCTGAAGGCCGCCGTAGCCCCCAAGGGCCAGGGCCAAGCGGTGCCTGGATTGAGAACCCAAAGGGTTAAAAGCATGCCCCCCCCACACACACACACTCAGGGAAGAGGGCTGCTTCTGAGGAAGCCTAGGGTACCCCAACAGCACACACCTCTGAGACCCAGCTGGGGCTCACAGGGGTCCTCCTGGCACAGGCCCCTCCCCCAGGCTGTCCTCTCACCCACCCAACCACCCGGCCTCGCTGGGCTCCCTCCCCCTGCCTCTCACAGACACGTGAGGAGGCCCACGCCCAGCGTGCCTTGCCAAAGCAGTAAGCGGCCCAGCTTCCTCCACACCCGCCAACACTCGCATCTCTACACACGCACAGGGCAGCACAGCCCTCCAGGCTGCACCAGCCTGGGGGCTCAAGAATGAACGGCTGAGAGAGGGAGAGTGGGCCTGGGGGAAGGAACCCATGCCTGTGGAGTGACGACAGGGCTGGCCAGCCACCTGGGGCTGGGTCCTCCCATTAGTCAAGTAGACACTACTCACCTCCTCCACGTTCTCCTTTGCAAAAGGGATTCCTGGCCCGGGACCACCCTCCCCAGCATCTATGGGCCTCGATGGGCACCTAAACTTACTGGGTCTAAGCATGAAAATGTAAGGTGGAAGCTGGGTGCTGGGGTGACCCCCAAATTGGACCTGACTCCACCACCACAGCCGCAGCTTCCCGGCCTGGTAGCTCATGGAGAGACTTAGAGTGGTGCCACTCCAAGGTCACACCGGGGTCAAGGGCAAAAAGACCAGACACCCCACCACCTTCTCCCAGGAGCTCTGACAGCTTTGGCTTTCAGCCCCCCTCCTCCCCACCCCCCACTCCCCAGCCTCTGAAATGGTGCCTCAGGCTGCAGCCCCCAGCCGACCAGGCTGCTCTGGTACCCTGCCAGCCAGCCTACGGAAGCCTGGCCTTAGCTCCTAGAGCCAGGACACAAGTTGGGGCTGAGAAGCAGGCAGGGTGGAGCTGGCAAGCGGGAGCTCTTGTTTATTGAGTGGTTCACTGTGAGTCAGGAGTCCCGCTGGGCTTTTTATATAGATTATCTGGAGACCAAACCAAAAAATCAGACTCCCTGCCATCGAGTCAATGCTGACTCATAGCAAGCCCATGCGGGCTTCTGAGCGGGCAGCTGTTTATGGGAGTAGAAAGCTCAGGCTTTCTCCAGAGGAGCTGCTGATGGTTTGAACTGCTGGCTGTGTGCATGGCAGTGTCTGGAGAGAGACACAGAAAGGCAGCCATCTCTGTTAGTTGCTTGTTAGAGTCCTGCTGGTTGCTGTCCTGTCAATTCCAACACCTGTGTGTGCAAAATGGAATTGCTCCATCTTGCAAACCAGAGTCCCTTTAATTCACCGGCCCAGGGCAGGATTAGAACTCAGAGGCCAGGCAGCGCTCCTGGGGAGCCAAGGATGTTTCTGCTTCAGTTCTCCCTCAATGCCACCCAGCTGGGGGGTGATCAGTGAGGGCTGCGGAGGGTCCGGGGCTGCTCTTTTCCTTAGCTTTCTCAGGGGAGACCTGTTTATGTCCCTCCAACCTCCTGGCTCTGCTAAGGGGGGGGCTACAGATGGTGTCAGGGACCCGCTGGCTCCCAGAGGTTTAGTTCCACTCTGAAGAGGTCGCCAGCATGATGCAGGACCTCCTTGCCGTCGCACCCCACACCTCCCCGCGCAGGCTTCCTTTTTGGGACCCCGAGTCAGAGTCGCGGGCTGGTATTTGGACTGGAGCCCCCTTGGCACGTTCCAGGCTCCAGGCCCGGAGGAGCGCGCAGCTGGGCTGGGGGCTGTGGGCGCCACTAGATGGCGATATCGGTCCCCGGTGCCAGCTCCACACCTGGAGCTGGCGGCCGCCACTCCCCGGTCCTCACCTCCACGGAGCCCCCCGCCACCCCGGAAAGAAGTCCTCAGGCAAAGTCTCCTCAACAAGGGTCGTGGGGACCCTGGCCCCGCCCAGCCCGCGGTCGCCGCCGCGCCCCACGCCCCTCGCGGGGCTCCCCGGAGGGAAAGTTAACTGCGCCTGGATTCTACAGGGCACCGGGCGAGAAACGTGTGGGCGTAACACCAGTGGCAGTCTGTTTGTGTGTGACTGCCGGGGTGCGGGAGTAGACGCTAGTAGCTGCCTGAATGTGCGTGTATGCGGCCACGCCTGGGGCCCGGTGCGCGTGAGCAGGCCCGCGCCCGATGGACACTTGCGTGCGCATGGGTGTGCAGGCCCAGGGAGCTGTGACCTGGGGGTGCGCCCAGCTCGGCGGGCTGCACCTATGGGGTTGGACGCGCGAGCAAATGCTCCCGCGGCCGTGCCGTGCCTGGCAGGTCACATTCCCGACACCGCTACCAGACAGAACTTAGCGCCGCGGGAGGAGGGGGTGCCCAGCGAAAGCGGTCCGTTTGTGGGTGGAACAAGGTCGTGAGCAGGCCGACAGACCTGTGTATCCTTCGGCCGCGACGGGCCCCTAATGACCTTGGACAGGTGTTTACGGGGCTCCCAGAGGTTTCCAAAGCTGCAGCCTCGGACTGATTTCTGTCGAGGGGCCTCTGAGAGTAACCCTGGCTGACCGTGCGGGGACACCGCGCTGAACGAAGCGTGCCCTTGTTCCGTGGCATTTTAACGCCAAAGGGCGCCCACTCTCGGGAGGGCGTGCGGGCGTGCGTGCGCAGGCAGCACACCCCTAACAGGGATCACCCCCACTTCTCACTGGGCTCCCCACAGGCAGGTCAGGCGCACTTTGGCCACAAAGGCCACATGGTTCTCAAGCCCTGGGCTCCTGGACCTCGAGGGGGGCCCGTCCACGTCTCCCTCGTGTCACAGTTGGTGGGGCCCTGACGGCTCCAGCGCCACCCCCACCCCCCCCAGGGCCCTAGCACGCAGCTCTGCAGCCTCTGGGCACCAACACCATCTCCCATGCTGGCGGCCCCCTCTCCTGGGCCACACACGAGCTGGCAGAGCAGACTGCGGGTGCCGAGGGGTGATTTGGGGCGCAGGTCCTTCCCGGCTTTCAGGTGTTAGTCCCAGGGCTCGCTCCGAACGGAGACTTGGGAGTTCTGGACAGAGAGAGGGGGCGCGGGGCGCCTGCCAGGTCTGCCCCGGGCTAGGGTTTCCCGCTGGACCTCGGGGATTAGCGCCCGGGCAACAGAAGAGGGTCGTAGGGGAAGGTGCCTGGAGATGGCAGGGTGCTTTCCTTCGGGGCTCTGGAGCCCCGGGAGCCCCAGGGGGCTGGAGCGCGCCTGGGGGGCGGGGAGGCGGCGGGAAAGGGTATCCTTGGGTTGCGGAGCCCGGCGGCCCCGCAGGGCCGCCACGGGAACCAGGAACGCGGGTCCGGCCCGACGGCCAGCAAGGGGGTGTGGGCCGCACCCTCCAACCTCCGGGGCGCCCAGCCTTTCCTGAGCGAGGCGCCGCTGGCGAAGCTGCCTGGGGACCCCGGGCCTTGCACCCCGCCGAGGCCCTCCCTTTGCAGTGGCGGGCTCCGCGCTCCTCCCCGGGACCCTGGGCTCTGTTCCCTGTCCCCGGCGGCGGTTACCTGCTGGGGGCCTCGGGGGTCCTGCAGCCCCTCGCCCATCTGCCCCACCCGGCCGCCCGCCCCCGCGCGGCTGCAGTCACTTACCGCCGCCACCACCGCCCCGCTCCCCAGGCACTAGACAGACGGCGGGACAGCCGGGTGGCCTGGCCGGGGGCGGGGACAGGGTGCCGAGGGGCGGCCCCTGCTCCGCCCGCAGCTCCCGGCGCTGTGGCTCCGACTCGCGCTCACGCTCGCACTTTTCCCTGAGCCGCGTGATGTCACGGGGAAGCAGCCAATCGTGGTGGGGCCGCGACGCCCGCCCCGGGTCGGCCACCCAGCGGCGACGCGCTGGGGGCACCAACGGGACGTCGGGGACCCAGGCGCTGGGCTCCCGCCCCTCCTGCCCGGCACAGGGGCACAGCTCACGGTCGCCGAGGGCTCCTCCGGGGAGGGGTGGGCGAAGGAGGGGGTAGGAGGGGCGGGGGCATCGTGCGGCCACGGCGTTGCAGGAGGGTGGGGGTGGGGAGCCGGCAGGCAGCCCCGTCTGGCTCGCTCTCCGTGCACACTGGACCTCGGGGGCTCACGCGGGTCCGGAAGGGCTTGACCCCGACCCGAGTCTAGACCATAAAGTGGGGTTGGTTCTGTCCGTCGGGAGAAGCCCGGTGGCCCGAGGGGAGGGGTGCTGTCGGAGCAGTCTGGCCTGGGCAGGGGTGAGAGAAGAGGGACGCCCAGGGCAGAGCACACAGCAGCTCCAGCTCTGGACTGGCCGCCCCGCCCCGCCGCTCGGGCCCCAAGGTCACAAGGGGCGGGGCTTAGGGCTGGAACCATACAGGGATGGGCAGTGACCACGCCAGGCCCGGACCGGCGCGCGGGCAGCTTCAGCACCTCGGAGAGCTCCGCCTGGCCAGCCGAGGGCTCCATGCCCATGGCCCCAGCACTCTGAGCACCAATGTTAAAGAAGGCTAGTTCTTAAGTGTTCCCCCTGGAAACACTCACAGGACCGAGCAGGGGTGGCAGAAGAGGGGCAGGAAGGAGTCAAGGTCTGCCTCGCCGGGTTCGACTTTGGGTGTGTGGAGGGGTCTCAGAGTGTGTGCGCACGGTGGGGGTGGGGGTGGGGGTGGGGGAGGCAGCAGGTATCTCAGGCGGAAGAGGCCTCTCAGTAGACCTGGAACAAGGGCTGGGTGGTGCAGAGCCAACCTCAGGACTGGAGCTGGCTGGCTGGGGCAGTGGGAAGTGGAGCCCCTCAAAGGAGAGGCTGGCCTCCGGCGCCCCAGCAGCAGCAGCTCGGACTGGGGCTCAGCAGGTTCATAGGTCCCACCTTGCACATCCCTCAAGGCAGGAGTGGGTATGCATGCTAGGCACCTTTGCCAACAGTCCGCAAGGTTGCTCCACACCCTTTTCCCCAAGGAAGTGGAGAAGCCATGATCCTGAGCTTACTGCCTGGAGAGCCAGCTGTTCTGGGAGAAGTCTAAGCAGCTCAGGCAAGTGCTAGGCACTCAGCCTGAGATGTGACCTTACCATCAGAGGGGTTCCTGCTTAGGGTAAACCAGACTGCGCCCTGGGTTCCTGGTATCCGGTTACTCATACTCTGGCAGACATGTCTTCATAGTCCGGAGTGCACCGTTATATAATTTCTCTGGAAAATCCTAGTATCGCCCAACTGTGAGTCTTCTCAGGGCCCCGCCTTGCTCAGGAACCTGCCGCTGGCAAAGGCCCTGGTGTTGCTCTGACAGACACCTCTAGGAGTTGAGGCAGATGTCCCCCCACCCTATCTTTTTGGTTTAAAATATGAAGGGGTCAAGGCCAGGCCCCTGGGCAGGGCCAGCACATGGAAGCCACAAGGAAATGGGGACCGGGACAGTCAGGGAACAGTGTCTCTTGGGAAACGCCTGCAGCATAGCAAGCCTGGTCAAGGGTACCGGCTTTTCGGACAGAGCTACATTTCTTTCTTCCCTCCAGGCCTGCAGGCTGTGGAAGGCCCAGGGAAGCAGGGGGTGGCGGTGTCCTGAGAAGCAAGCAGTGTGACGCGAAGGTGGCAGCAGGGCCAGAAAGGCCTCCAGCTCAGTTCAGTGCCCCACCCCCACCCATCCTCGGCGGGAGGGAAGACAGGAGCCAGGCGAGGGGCACGTCATCACTTTAATGATGGGGCTCTTTGGCGTCTCCCTCATCAGCAGTCAGACCGTCCCCTCTCCTCCCACCACCAGGTTTCTATGATGAGTTACAAACAGAAACGAAATCACATTTTCATACTAAAAACAAAATAATCAGAGCCTTGATTTTCTCCACTAGAAACTACACGTACAGTTCAAGATTCCACATGCAACACCTTAAATCACAGACAAGACCTCACATTCTGACCCGGAGTCCTGCCTTATCCAGGCCCGGCTGCCAGCCCCGGGTGGCTGTGGCCAGGTACAGGGTAACACTGGGCCCCCACGGGTACTGCGCAAGGTCCTGAGGGGAGTGGGGAGCTGGCAGACAAGTCCGGGCGCGGGCCAGCCGACACCCCCCACTCCTGAGTGAGGGCCCACCCACTGTCCCTGAACCCCACCCTGAGCCCATTGCTGTCCCTCCCCTCGGAATAAGTGCAGAAGGGCTTGTGGGCAAGGCCCTGGGCACCCCACCCAGGCAACCTGTGGTTCTGTGTGGTGTGACAAAGACGCTGGGGTTCTGGGAGGTGGTTTCTAGACACAGCCGTGCCTCCTCCACTCCTGGGCTCCTGGTGGCTCTGCCCAGGCAAGAGGTGGTCAGGGCCTGCTGCCCCACTAGCCTCTGTCCAGAATCAGGAGGCCTGCTCGTGCTGTGGGGCACTCTGCCCCAGGGAGTCTCTAGAGCCCACCTCCTAGAAGGGAGGCTAAGGCTGACATCATCACCTGCTCCTCAGTCACACAGGGCCCAGCCTGTGGCCCTCCAGGGCTCTGGGCCTGGCAGGCTCGTCCCCCAGGCAGGTTTTGCCCGTCGACTGCCATAGGCCCACTGACTCAGACCCCTCGACCCCCCCACCCGTCTCCTTTGCTCCCTGACGCAGCCAGCAGCTCTTCCGCATGTACAGTTCCCAGTTAGCTGTGAGGTCCGGTCTCTGCTCAGCGGTTCAGGGGAGGCACCAGCGCCTGCACTTGTCTCTACCTGTTCCGCGGCTCCCCACCAGGGCTGGCAGTGTCCGCCCTGCTGCTGCTGCCATCAGGAAGGTGATGGCTGCTGGTCAGGTCGCAGTGCAGGGTTGGTCCCTCAGAGCTGGAAAGGGGCCCAGGGGTGGGGATGGGGGAGGAAGGGGGCAGGGGTGGTGGGGGCGGTTCCCGCCCTGGGGTCCCAGGCTGGTCCCAGGAAGCTGTCCGAGGGCTCAGGCCTCGCTCCACCAGCTGCCCAGGCCCGGGGAGCAGTCCCCGAGAGGTGGAGGGCTGGGGTGAGGCAGCACGGGTGGCGGCAGGCTCAGCACCCGTCTGGGAGCTTCGGTGGATACGGTGGCTGACGATGATGCTGTTGCCGAAGCCGCCCATAGAGGCCGTAGTGGTGCTCTGCTCCCGCTGCACCACTGCCGTCATGCCCCCCTCTGCCATCAGCCGCTGGATCCTGCTCAGCGCATCGTCGCCGCCAACGCCCATCTCCGAGCCCTCACCTGAAAGGGGCAAAGTGGGGAGAACGGCGATGAGCTACAGCATGGGCAGGGGGGCGCTGGGCTACAAACAGGGATAAAAAGTGATGACAACCCCCCATGGTGAGAAGAAGAGGCTTTGTCAAAGCCAGAGGGAGCCCCTCACATGATAACTGACCCTGGTTTACGGGACAGCCTGGGTCTAGCGGGCCGGGGAGCCCCTGGGTGGCCTCAGTGGTTACGTGCTCAGCTACTGACTGGCAGCTGAGGTGGGCATCTGCCGGGGCACCTAGGGAGAAAGGCCAGGAGATCAGTTTCTGCAAACACCCGATGGAACCGGCTCTGCTGACACACTGGCCAGCAGTCCGAACCTCAATGGCAACTGGCTCAGGATGGGTGAGCTGGCCAAGGCTCTGCCCCAAGGAAAGAGGCAGAGTGGGGGTGGGGGGGGTGGGGAGGTGCTGGAACCTCCCAGGTGCTCCTGAGCACCTTCTGCACAAGCAGGCCAGGAGGCAAGAAGGCTGAGGAAGGGGCCCCCCACCAGTGCAGCTGCCTATCACCCCCACCTGCCCCGACCTGAGCAACTCAGTCCCACAGCCCTGCAGTGGGAGGTGGGCCGCCTGCCCCCCACCCCCAGCATGTGGGCCCAAAGGCCCAGGTCTGTGCTGCCTCACATCCGCACTTCCCTGTGTCTCAGCACTACTCATCGGACTTCTGCCCTGAGCTCCAGCCCACGAGGAAGCCGGGTTGGTTAACTGGTCCTTAGTAGGCACTCCGTCTCCTCCCTCTCTTCCCAGTAGCCACTAGCTCTCACCAGCTATTCCCACACACTGTTCTCCCAGGCCTGGAGGCCGACAGTCGTGTCCTTCTCTGGAGAGCTGGCTGCCACTCCAGGCCTGGGGGCTAGCAGAAAAGGTGCTGGCTCAAATCTCACTTCTGCCGCTTCGGAGCTGCATACCCTTAGACAAGTCCCATGACTTGTTCTGTGCATGTCCCTGGCCCCTTCACTTGGGATGAAGGCAGCGGGCAGCCCTGCACAGTGTTGGGCAGAGGAAGTGAGACGAGGTGTGGGCTGGGCCTCAGTCATGACTGCTGGAAGCCGTCTTCACAGTCCTGCCGTCAGGCCACTGGTTAGCCCAGTCAGGGCCAGGGGCTGCTGTGACCAAGGCTCCCAAGGATGGGCTGGATGAGTCCCTCATCCGTCTCCTTTCTCATCTGTGGGACGCTTTGGGGGCACGTGGGACCAGGACTGTTAGTGCCTATTGGGCACTACTGTGCAGTGCTTGCTCTGATCCTTCCCCTTCCTGCTCTGCCCACCTCCTTAGAGCTTAGGACAGGGGTGTTGAAGCTTCCCCCAGCTTGTTCAAGGGGAAGGAAAGGGAGTCTGAGGGTTCGCATGCCTGTTTTGGGGAAAGGCCTTCTATTATTGGGGGCACCCACCAGGGCGCCTCAGCAATGGCACGACTTCAATCCTGAGCCAAAGGAGACAACATGGGCAGGCCCCAGGGGCCACCTCTACATTCGCATCACCAGTCACCCCACGCTTTCCAAGAGTTCTATGTGCACAAGAGCGCCTGGGCTGCCCTGCAGCCTGCTGGCACCAAGCTCCCACACCGGGCTCTCTGCCTAGGAGCTACGTGCTCCTTCACGTGAGCTGCTCAAGCCAGGCAAGGCTCCCTGGGGCCAGGAGGGAGATATTCTCTAGAGAGGCGTGCTGCTAGTCTCCTGACCTCCAACTGCTCGTGGTGGTTCAGGGCTTGACCATCTCTCATGACCATGACCACATGCAGTGTTTCCTAACTGGCCCTCTTATTTCTAACCCCCCCCACCCCCCCCCAAATCCCCAACACTGAGCCAGAGTGCAGTCTTGTCCTGGTCAGGGCCCAGTAGCCTCAGGGCAGTGGCCTTGAGCTGCAGTGGGCCCATGCCAGAACCACTCAGTCGGCCACGTGCCTGTGGTCTCCCCGCTGGCCTGTGGGCCCCTGAAGGAACTAAATGTCACCTGCCTGGAATCAGGCCCTGCTCACGCACACATTAGGTGAATATCTGGTGCACAGAAGGGCTCCCATGCTGCTCACAGGCACTACAGGCCTAAGAAGGCACCTGGGACCTGGCCACATGCTATCCCTCCTGGGGGAGAAGGACTCTCATGTCCACTTTCTCTTTGGCCTTGGCTTTGGAGCAGGGGCCCCACATGTGAATTCTGACCCCTCTGCAGAGCACTGGAGTCGCGTGTCTGGTGGCCTGTGGCCATCTCCTGCCCAGAGAGCCCAGCTGCGCTGCTGTGTGCAGGAGGGAAAGCTCGTGGGGACTGAGGACTGGCCCTCCTGGCTGAGGACGGAGCTCTGAGCTCCAGGAGCTGGGGGGCCAAGGGTTAACTCTGCTGTCTCCTTGCTGGCAGCAGAAGCTTCTATCTGTGAAAGACTGGGCACCGATTTTGTGTTGGCAGGTGAGCTTTTCTGTGGCCAGAGCTTAGAGTTCCATTCTTTCTGGATGCAGGGGGTGCCAGGGTGAGGTCAGCAACTTCTCATTGTGCCCGTGCCCGCATTTCATTCTGGGGCTTCCCCACCAAGACGAGGGGCCACCTCAAGAGCAGCTGCTGAGAGGACTAGAAGAGGAGCAATGAGCCACGGGAAGCGGGGGAGAATGGGCTACGAGAGGGTCATGAGGAAGGAGCTGAAACAAAAGGGAGATGGGCTGTTGCATGGAAAACGGATGAGCTGCTCTGTAAACGTCACCTAATTCACTACAGAAAGCAAAAACCACCCAACCCTCTACCACAGCTGGGGGCTAGCACCTGCATCCAACCCGAGGGAGGCACAGGGCTGCTTCAGTCTACACAAGCCCTAGGCACCTGCTGCATGCTGGGCTGGCCCTGCAAGCTGTCCAAACACACGGTCGGTCCCTGCAACACAGGGCCCGCCATCCACTTGGAGAGGAATCGAGAGCACCGAGGGAGGCCCTCCCTTCTCCACCACCTGCCTGGCTCTGGCTTCTTTCTCCTCCCTGACGGAGCCCTCGGCCCCTGCTAACCCAAACGAGGAGAGCAACTGCGGCACTGACCACGAGGGACAGCTCCTGCTGCTGCAGGGGCCAGGCTGAGGAGCAGTGGGGGTGAGCCCAGCTTTGCAGCCAAGGATGGCGTCTCGGCACTCAACACCATGTGCTTGGCTGCATGTTAGCAACAAAGCAGGTCCGAGCACAGAGATACTAGAGAAATTTTGAATAAAAGGAACAAAGACAAGCACCAAGAATTCTTTGGGAGGTGGCCTCTTTAATGGCCACCACACCCACTTGCTGGGCAATGGAACTTGGTACCTCTACCCATGCTATCCCCTCTACCTGAAGGCCTCCCATGCCACCCATGCCAGCTCCTGCTCATCAAGGTCACCCCTCTAGAAGGCTCCCCAGACAATGTCCTCTTCAGATGAATTTCCTGCGTCGAGTCCCGTCGCCCTCTGGACAGAGTGCACTGGACGACCTGTGTGGGGGCTCAGTAAGAGGCTGACAGGGCTACCTATGACTCCGCCTACCACCCCACATCCCTCTTGACCTAGAGGGGCTCTCACTGCCCACTGGCGGTGAGGGAGAGTTGGGCACACGAGAGAATGGGGGACCTCCTTGTGCTGCTCTGGAGCAAGAAGAGCCCCCAGGAATCTCCCTACTAAGGCTGGAGGGTGCACTGACTGCCAAGCCAGGCATGGTCAGCTGCTTCTACCAAAGCCAGGGGCCTCAGCTAGAGGCGGTAGGCTGGGCCCAGACCAGAAGGGAATAACTTTGGACAATTCTATCCCACCCCACGAGGGTGGCTGACATGGTGTTCTGGCTGCCTGCCTGCCTGCCTGCCACGGCTCCTCCTCCCACGGGCTCTTCTGAGCAAACAGCCCCACACAGATGAGAAAAGGGGTGGCTATTTGCCGCGGGGACCAGCAAGGGGCCTAGGCAGGGGTCAGAGAGTGACCGGGTGAAGACAGCCTGCTGAGCACACTGCTGACAGACTCCAAAGTGGCTGGAGCTCCACTGCTGGGAAGTGCTAATTGGTTCTTACAAGTGTGAGACCAGCTCAGAGAGCAGGGCGAGGTGGGCTGAGCCGCACCTGAGAGACAGGCGAGGGGAAGGGGCTGCACTGTGCCGGGCTGCGGCCCAGGCCGTGGGCAGCAGAAGCGCCAACAAGCCCCTGAAACGTCTCCCAGTGGCAGTTCCAGAGCTGGTGGGCCAGCTCAACTCCTGGCCAAGGGTAACGTGAGTGTCCCCCCCAGCAATACCCGTGACTGGCCCCCAAAGCCAGAGAGCTGGGCCCACTTCTCCCAAGTCCTTCTACACTGCGCTGCCTCCAGTGCTGCTGTTGCAGCCATGGGCCCCCCGAGCAGAAGTGCGAGCAAGCGCCGCTCAGCACTGGTAACAGCAGGTGAGCTCGGGGAAAGGCCCTACACACTCCCCCAAAGAGTGGGTACTGCCCAGCCACCTGAGAGGGACTCATTCTGACCAGCAATGTCCTGTCCAGGGGCCAAGAGCCTCTCCCAGGAGGGTGACCATGCTTCTAGTCCCTCTGGCCCAGCGCTACAGCGCTCCTACCTTCACCAGAGCCTGAGGCCGCTGCCCCCGGCTGCTGGACCTCCCTCTCGGTCTGCGTCTCAGCATTCTGCAGCTGAAGGGCCAGCGTCTGGGTGCCCTGGGAGGTCACCGAGGTGGTCGGGTTCCGGGGCTGTAGCCCAATGGCATTCATCAGGCCCATGTCCCTGTCTGTCCTCCACGTGGCTCTGCTGGTTCTGGGGGAGAGAGGCAGAGTGAATCAGGGGGATCGGGTCAGTACCCCTCACGAAAAGCTGTTGGCCCAATGCCACCTCAGGGTCCTGCATCTACTCTGCTGAGCTCCCACCCTGGGACCAAATGGGAGACCCCACATCCACCCACTCTGAACCCAGCCGAGTCAGTCACTTGCTGAAGCCATCAGGAGAGGGGAAGATGGCTGTTCTTAAGAGAGTCTTCTGGCAGCTGCTGGCCGGACTCCATGGGAGGCTTTCCTCCTTCCCTCTACTCGGTCCTTCCTAACTGGATGCTGACAGGATTTCTAAGTGGCCTGAGATTTCTACATTAGAGGAAGCACAATGGGAATCTTATGAGGTCCACCTTAGATCCTTCTCAACCAAGGCTTCTTAGGGCCCCTTGCAGACAGGGTGCCTAAGCTGCCCTAGGAGAATGGTCCCACCCCAGTCTGGTAGCCCCTTTGCGTGGGCACATTCAGGCAGTGACCTCTGGGGAAGCAGGGGCTGGTTCCTGTCAGCAGACACACTACTTGTTATGCAGGCACCACCTTTCCACCAGCCCGTGGTCTTTCCAGGAAGCAGAGGCTGGCTTAGGGTGCTCATCTGCTGCCCACCCTACCCCCCACCCCCACCTCCCAAAAGACCCCCATGGAATTAAACAGTAAGAGGATTGTCATCTGATTTCTATTCTCTAACTGGCCCCTGAAGAGGACTCCTCCCTGACCACCCAGTGACCCACAGCTTCTCCCTGGACCACAGAGCAGACTTCTTTAGCTCAAACGTGTCCTGATACCATGGCCCCAATGGAAGGCAGTCCGGTTTATTCTAAAGCAAGACGCCAAGAGCAGTGGTCTTGTTTTCCTGCTTTTCTGTGCTCAAATGTGGTCACTGGCAAAAGCTGCTGTGTAGCCGTGGGGCCCATGGGCCTCAGTCCAGTCCAAGCATCACCCATCGACTTACCCGGGCCGCTCGCTGCTCCGGCTGCTGGAGTGGACAGTGAAGACAGTCTCACTCAGCTGGTCCCAGTAGTACTCAATGCCGGTGTTCAAGGCCCTGGAAATCATGTGGGAGAGTGGAGGAGAAGGCATGGAAGGCATGAGGGAGGGAATGTCAAGGCCATGCAGGGTTCTGGGCATGGTTGGCAGCCTGAGAGTTATTTCTCTCAGATTCCCCACTGCCCTCCCTCTCCAGCCCTTGAAAAAGGAACTTAGCAGGCCCAGCGAGCAGTACAGAGGCCCACCAAGAGCGCAGTGCCACAGGCAGTGGTCCCTGCAGGCTGAGCCCGGTCCTCGGGAACAGAGGCTCCAGGAACAAGGGGGTACGGTGCATCCCTCCTTCCACGTGGCCTGACCTGTCTCACTCTACCTGTAGCCCATGAAAACCTCACCCCAAGCCAAGAAGACCAGTCTCCTCCTCCTCCCCAACACCAGCTGCTCCTTGGCCAGGGCTGGCTGGGAGCGCCCCTGACAAGGCTTTCTGGGCTGCAGCAGAGCTGAGGACCTCCTGAAGAGTCAGAGGGGAGGTCCCCAGCAGCGACGGGCTGGTGGGTTTCCAAGGAGCTCAGGCCCAGGCTGCCCGCTGTCCTGGCAGGGAGACCCTGCCTGACTCACAGTTGCCAGAGGGAAGCAGTGGTCTCTCGTCCTTCCACCCTGAGCTACCACTGCAAGGGGGTGGGGGTGTCAGAGAACACAAGCCTCCTGAAGAGTCACCTGACTCTTCACCAGATAGAATCACCTGACACCAGTCAGCAGGGCTGGGGTGTGGACAAGGGCTCAGCGAGAGGCATCTTTGAGTATGTGCACGTGGACATGGCCCAGGGTCCCTCAGGCCTTCAGCTCTGTGCCTAAACTGGCAGGGTGTGCATACAAGCTTGTTACCCAGACGCCCAGGCCCCCATGACAGCACACACTGCCATCCAGGCAGAGAAAGGAGAGCCAGCAGGAGTTGAGGGCTAGCTAGTGTTGCCAATGGCATCATACGTGCACCCCCCTCTGTGCTGTAAACTCTAACCTCTCAGCCTGTGGTGATGCCCCACCTGGGAGGGAGGGGACTGTCTTTGTTAAGCTAAGGATACAGGATTAGGGAGGGTGTCCTGAGTCCATCTCTTCTGGGATGTGACAGAAGGTGAACCAGTAAGCTAGGAGCAGAGAGGGAGGAAAGCGGTCAGGCACAGGCCCGGCGTCCAGGATGCACACTTTTAAGACCAGGGTCTTCCTCCTGAACTGGCAAGAGAGAAACTTGTGTTTGTGGAGGAAGATGGCCAGGGCAAGAGGAGTTTCGGGAGCTGTACAGCGGGAGGGGGGAGGGGGAGAGAGAAAGGAGAAAGCAGAGAGAGAGAGAGAGTGTGTGAAGGTCCCTCAGGGAGCAGGAGGACAACAGGGGGCAGTGGCAGCTGTGATGAGCTGCTGGCAGGTTGACTCTGGACTGCTCTGTGTTCAAGGCTGTGGGCTTTTGGAAGCAGATCCCAGGCCTGTCTTCCGAGGTGCCTCTGGGTGGTCTGGCTACTAGTGGTGCTCTTAATCGTTTGTCTGTCCTGCCCAGGGACTTCATGCGGAGACCCACATGCGTTTTCCAGCGTCCGAGATTCTGAGCCCCAGAGTTGAGTGAGGGAAGAAGAGCCGCACCAAAGACCCACAGCATCCTGCATGAAACCTGCTTTAGAAGGGAAGAAATGCCTCTCTTGTGGGGGCTGAGGGGCGTCTGAGGGCAAAGGGGGAGAGGGTTTCTCAACGAAGGGTGAGGCAAAGGGCAAGATATCAATTGCCCTGCGATGCAGACTGGCTCCTAGAGGCCATGAAAAGCCAGCTGCCAGCGAGCCTCTGATGCATGTGGGTCCCTGCCCAATCCCACCTCTGTCACTCTATGGCCCAGTGCTGACAGCTGGGTGACAGCACACCCAGCAACAACCATGGGCTGCATGACCAGGAGCCCTGATTCCTGTCACAGGGTCTTGGGGTACTGCATCCAAAGGCCCACACCCTCCTCCTGCCCCCACAAGCAGATCTACTTCTAAGCCTTCTGTGCATGCAGTGCTGAGGTCAGTGCAGCCGGCATTGACAAGCTTGCTCGGGGCTGTGGCTTACGTTCCAGGCTCTGCACCAGAGGGAGAACAGGCTGCAAACACCAGCTCTGGGACTGCAGCGTTTAGCCTGAACCCACTGTCTCTGTCCTGCTCTTGCCTGTCAATTAGACTGGCACCTGCTGGCTTCTTCCTTCTTGGGCAACCAAGTCACAGCAGGGCCAGGGCTCTCAGGAAGCCAGGCAAACACACAGAGAGGAATGTGGTTGAGCGGAAGGCCCCGCACGGCTGGACTTGCACATGGACTTCCACTCAACACCTGGCTTCCTTGGCCGCATCTCTGAGCTGTGCTACCAGGATGAAGGCAACCATTTCCTCACTGTGGGCCTCTTCCTGGGGCCCTAGGACACCCTTCAGAGCCACCCGGCTGCCTTAGTGCTCACCACTCCTGGCACCCTTCAGCTTTGGGGGACCGCCCCCCCCTCTCCGAGAGCATTCTTCTTTCATTTAGTCACAGAGGCTGGGACCACAAAGTGCTTGCTTGGAGAAAACAGCGGCGTTTGCCCCGCTGTTCCTATAGACGTGGGAAGAGACGGGGCCTGGCATTCGTGGCTTAGTCTGTGGCAGTGGGTTGTGCCCTCACCCTCCTTGGGCAATTGAGGTTCATTGTAGCCACTGGTGACCATGGCAGCTGGGACAGCCCCTCGTGTAAAAAAACCACTGAGCTGGGCCATCAGGAGTCCCACGCTTGGCCACAGAGCCAGATGTCCCACAGGCCTGGCCTACTTCTCTTCTGAAATGAGTCTGAGTCTCTCAACTCCCTGGTCCTCTGCTCCGCCACTGTCGGGCTGCTCTATGGAACCGGAAGTGAGCAAGCACCCCCTCAGGCCAATCTGGTATTTCACACCCAACATGGTTATTGGTAGGGGTGTTGGCCGGGCTGGCGGTTTGTGAGGAGTGGCGACAAGTGAGGAGGTACACCTCACAGAGTAGGCAGGGCAGGGAGACAGACCAAACTCTCGGCCACTCTAGCAGCTTTGGTTCCATAGGGGCTGAAGGGCCAGTGGTGGTCTTCCCTGTGAGTCTCAGAATTCCTTCTCCTGGCCCCCTGTCTCCTGGCGAGAAGATCCTGTCTTCAGCCTTCTTGTCTTGTGAAGTGGGGTTTCAGACCAGCGAGAGAGACTTGTGTCCCCGTCTTTGTGCTCAGAGAGCGCTGAGGCTAAGACAACGGAGGACAAGCCAGGAGCAGGGCGGAGCACAAAACTCGGGGATGCCGCTGCCTGGGGCTGGGCCAAAGGCAGACAACCACCTGCTGGTGAGGGAGGGCTGGAGTCTCGGCCAAGCTGGCAGACTACATCCTGTGCCCTTGGGAATGGGTGTGCCAGGGGCCCGTGTCACATGGGGACAGGCAGCTGCCTCCTAAAGAGACAACTGCCCTGCGTGCCTACGGCCCTCCTACTGCTTGTTCTCCATTGGAAGCCTTCCCGCCTAAGGCTGCTGGGAAGATGGACACATCCTTGCTGTCATGGCGGCAGTCACCTGACCCAGCTGCCAACCTACACTCTTCCAGCACGAGGCCCTGCTCCTGAGCTGCTTCCCCTCCCCTCCATCATGCGTGGTGTACTTCCTCTGGAGGCAACCACTTTCATCAGAATCTTCAAGGGGTTTTTAAAGCAAAGCAGGTTACGTAGCAGCTCCTGTCCTGAGAGCACTGGCTGGAGGCCTCCGTCTGTCCTTGAGGAGCTAGGAGGGCTTGGGGGGGATGGGCGGGTGGGCGTGGGGGGGTGTCTATTGCTCAGTCTCCCCTGCCTATAGCAACAAACCAGAACAAAACACTGGACACACATAAAGACGACTGGCTAAATACACTCTGGGCAACTTGGGCTCCAGAGGTGTCCATGTTAGTCTACACAGCCGCTAGGAAGTTGTTTCTGAAGGTGGGGACACTTGCAGACCAGGCCCAGGAGATCAGGAGCAACAGCAGCTGCCAGGCAGACAGACTGGCTACTCCCTCTTCAGCCCCACAGCACCTGGGCTGTGGTGGGCACTGATATGCCATGTTCCATGTGCCAGTGCCAGCACCCTCACGGCAGAGGCAGCCCAAGATGGCCAAGGCCCGAGGAGCCGGTGTGATCCGAAGCTGACACATGGGAGAGACGAGCAAATGGGGCAAAGCCCAGCTCCATGCTTGGCTCCGCTGCCTGTGAGTCACATCAGCACGTAGGCTGGGCTTTGCTGTGTGGCCTCTGACAAAGCACATCTGAGTCTGGTGGGGACAGAGAGGACTGGCTGAGGCCGGACACAAAACCAGAGAGAGAGGCTGGTAATGACGGTGTTGGGAAGAGTGTACTCGGGTCCAGAGTCCTGTCTGCTGGGACAAAGATGCCCATCAGAGGCTTCTGATGAATTCCTAGGGAAGGAGGCAGAGGGAAGACATTCGGCCTCGGGAATGGGGGGATGTAGAGAAGACACGGGCCCAAGGACAGTGACCCTAAGATAGTGGCCAGGCCAGGGCAGCAGGGGCAGAGCCAGCACCTGGTGGTAGAGGACACAGACCCTCAGGTAACAGTGGCAGGCTCACACAGCATGGTCTCAAGAAGTTAAGAACTGCCTTTCTACTGGGACACTGCCTCTCGCGATCCGGAGGGTAACCACCTCTCTGGTCACAAACCCGCTCGAGGAAAGATAGTCAAGGTTCCCATGAAAAGGCATAATGGAGATACCCAATTGCTGGAGAACAAACCCCCACCCCCCACCCGGAGCAGCTGCACCAGCTCTGTGATGTGCAGAACAACCGGGAGGAGGTTGTGGAGCCGTCGGCATCAGGGCGGCTGGAGGCAGAAGTGGCATTTAGCGGGATGGCACCCTGCGGCAGCCACGCAGCAATCAGCCCGATCTGCACTGATGCACTGAGCACCACACGCCCTACCTGGCGGGCTCTGGAAATTGACGACAAGCCTGGCTGGCTCCCAGGGTCTCAAGTAAGCGGGTGCTGGGGTAGATCTCCAACCCACCGTGAGGTTACAGGCAGGGCCAGGGATGAACTCAGGACTTGAGGAGGAACTGCTTGGGCTCCTCACGCTCTCCTCCCTCCCCTATCTCCTAGAACAGATAAACATCATTTTGATTGTAAACGGTGCTTTGCATTTTGCTTCCAACGGCTAGGAAGATTGGCAACCACAGCCAGAGCCTGGCTGTCAGAGATCAGTGGCTTGACAAATTAGAGTTTGAACAATACTCTACTTCCAGTGTTATTTCTGAAGTTAAGGTCAATGGCATTTACACACGCCTAAGGCCACCTGTTGAATTCTTTAAAAGGATTTTTTTTTTTTAAATCTCTGATCTCTATGCTTTTGCCTGCAGGCAAATTTTACTATCACTAGGAAACCAGAGAACAAGGAGGAAAGGACCGGAAGGAAAGAAAATAATGCCTTAGCTTAGCTTCAAGGAGACACACAACCCTTAGGAGACCTGGAGAAGGAAGCGCTAACCTTGCCAGCGGAGGACAAGGGGTCCTGTAAGGAGTGACACTTTGTCACCTGGGAGACTCCAGCCCCACCCCACCCCGGGCTCCCGCTCTGGGCTGCATGCCTCCCGGCAGGCCTCCTCTACAACCACTCACTCTGGCCGGCAGATCACCAGGTCCCCCTTGTTGGTGCCATAGGCCAGGCCGAGCCCGGGCTCCGGCAGCCAGCGGGCGGAGTTGATGCTGACGTGTCTCCGCTGGTCGGCAGGCATGGGGTAAAGGACGTTGAACACTCTCTGGAGAGGGAGACAGGGCAGAGCAGAGAACAGGGAGAAAGAAACAAGTGGTTACCAGGAACCCTGTGCTTCAGAGAGAAACAAGACCCCCTTGTACTGTCGGAAGCAGGTCAAGCACAGGAGGGGACCAGGTGACTCTTAGTCACGGGCATGGGAGCTTGGAGTGGGAGGGGAGGAGGGCGGGGCCTCTTCTTTCTGGTAGAGGCAGGCCTCCTTCAAGAAACATACAGTCCAAGTGGTCTTTTCTCCAGGAAAGGTTAGCTGTCCACTCTTCAGCACCATTTAGCACTTCGAATTTCATGCTATTAAGGCTACACCTTCTCCCCCACCATCCTCATCCCAGGAAGGACTGCCCCTAACTTCCCTCTGACCAGACCAACCAGCTAGAGCCAACCCAGGCTGGTAGTCTCGTTACCATGGAGATTAAAGTGCTTCACAGTAATGGGGAATTGGAGGTGATAGGGGGGCGGAAGGGGGGGGGGCGATAGAATTAGAGAACATTTTTAATTCATCTAATTAAAAGCAACATTAAAACTGCTATTGTTAAGAAAATCTAAAAGGTGCAGGAAGATGTAAAGAGTAGGGCAGAGGGGAATCTTGAACACATGGGGCACGCTTTCTTCCAAGCTTATGTAAAGGCCCCTTAAACCAGTGGTTCTCAACCTTCCTAAATGCCTTGACCTTTTCATACAGTTCCTCATGTGGTGGTGACCCCCACAACCATAAAATGATTTCTGTTGCTACTTCATAACTGTCATTTTGCTACTGTTACGACGGGCAATCCCTATGAAAGGGTCATTCGGCCCCCCCAAAGGGGTCGTGACCCACAGGTTGAGAACCACTGCCTTAAATGGATCCTTTCCATGTCCAACACTCTACCTCTTGCCATAGCAAGTGTCTCAGGAGGCAGCTCGCTCTACCCAGGGCTTGTAATCTGGGTGAAAGGGAGCCCCTAAGGTCCCCTGGCTTGTGAGCTCTGCAGAAGCAACAGCCATCAGAGATGGAGGCAAGGCAGTGGAAAAATGAGGACCTAATGC
>NW_022103958.1:4791506-4809861 GCF_000313985.2 Echinops telfairi | reverse complement strand
TTTACACAATTGATGTGTGTATGGATTGTGATAAGAGTTGTATGAGCCCCTAATAAAATGACTAAAAAAAATTAAAAAAAAGAAAAACCACAATGGCCGGCACCGCTAACATGATTACTATCATGACTTGTAACTGACATCTAGGGCCTTTAAAAAGGTCTAAACCAGAGCTTGTCCCTAGATTGCCCTTCTAAGTCTTGCTGGCTTTCAATCTACAAAACAGGGACATGCTGCATCTTCCCCCGAGGCTCTGAGAAGATGATAGTGTGACTTAGAAAGTAATAGCCACCGAACGAACGTGGGGTGGCACGACAACCCTGAGTTGTCTGCTTATCCTGATGAGAACGCCATACCCACCCTGCCCCTGCCTCCAACAAGGGAGTCCAACTGATGGAGCTGGAGAAGCCCACTGAAGTACTGCGGACTGACTGCCCGAAGAACCAGCAGATCTGCCCTGGAAGAATGCTCTGCAGAGCAAGGCTGGTGAGACTTCTTCTCGGGTACTTTGCACACGCTGGAGAAGGACAGCATGCCTGGTAGAGGGGTGGCATGGCGAAAGAGAGGATGGGCCTAGACAAGACGGGCTGCCACCGTGGCTGCCAACAATGGGCTCTAACACTGGAACAACTGTGAGGATGGCGCAGGGCCGGGCGGCGCCTCATTCTGCTCTCAAGGTCCTTGTGGCCCCTAACCACCACCACCATGGCTGCCGCCTGAGCGTCCTGGCACTCAAACAACAGCAACGGGAAAGAAGCCTGGATGGAGGGGGCGGGGGGTGGGGGGTGACGGGGATGGGGACGGGACTCCTAAGTCTAGGGCCTTGGGTGTCCCCCTGAAAGGCCTGCCCCAGGGCCACCTCTGGTGGGAAGCAGACAGCAGACCAGTTCTGTGGGGCTGAAATGCATGGCCTTGCTGGGGCCCTGAGGCAGTCCCAGGACTCTGAAGGAGGCGTGAGCCCTACCACCCTGTGGCTGGGGCATCAGGAAGCTTGTTCCTCCCTGTCAGGCTTTGGGGCCCCTTGAGGGCCTGGTCTGATTGGGGAGACTATCGGAGAGAGCCCAGTGGAGTAGACTCTTCCTTGGCAGGGAATCAGACCTATTCCCGGCCCCTGCTCGCCTGCAGACGCCCACGGCAACAGCAGGACCGCTTCTCCCTGTTGGCCTCATCCGTCTTTTCCAGTCCAACCCGAGGCTGGGGGGCTGGCCCCATCCCTTCTCCCAAGGCTCCCCCTTCCCCATGGGCTACCATGGTGAAGGGCGTGGCAAAGACAGTAACAAAGCCCTGTGGGTCAGATCAGACACTGTGGCTGGGGCACCTCGCTTCATCTGCTTCCTTTTCCTCCTTCCAGAGTCAGGGAGGGTGAGCGGGGCACCCCCAGCCCAGGGAGTGTTCATTCAGAAAGCTATAAGAGGGGAGCCTCTGTTCTGCGTTGGGGGCAGCCTCCTAAGAGCCTCTCTCAAGTCCCAGAGATTCCAAGTTCCAGAGGGCAGGACCTGTCCCGAAGGACCATCGGGTTGGTGCATCTGTGCTGATGGGGCCTGGAAGGAGAGGCACTCAGACGTCACACATTCACCTGCTCACCACAGAGAGATTAAGACACACACCCTCAGTTTGATTCAAGTACAAGAACTTGCTTGATGGGCAAAACCCTGGAGAGACAATGTGATGGGCAAACCCAGCTGAGGTTGGACAAGGCCACAGAGGGATTAGAAAAGTAATTAACCCCTCCCACCCGATACTGCTGCACAGAAGTCTCACAGCTTCTATGGCTCCTAGAGTCGCGGGGGCATCAATGTGTCCTCTGGCTTTCCCCTCCCTGCCTGGGCACCCCCACCCCAAAGTGCTGACACCATGCTGAAAGGGCAGCTCTCGAGCACCCATCTCCTGCAACGTTTGGGTATTAGGCTAAATCCTGCTTTGTGGCGGGCATCCAGAAGTGCCATGTGCAGATCAGCAGCCTCCAGATTCCTGATAAGCACTTGCTTGCTTATCACAGGGCCCTGGGGGTGGGCAGGCGGGAGAAAAGGAAAAGAGCGCACAGGTGTGGCTCAGGTAGGAAGCGCTGGTCCCCTGTCCTGAGAGGGTCTCGGTCCAGGCCTCGTTTTACACATGTTCTCTAAGAGAAGATCCTGAGGGAATGAGAATCTGGCCCATTCTGAAAACCACCCAGAGGGGCAGCTTCCACTCTGCCCTGGCGGTGGGCGACAGCTGGCAGTGCCCTCACAGAGGGAAAACGCTCCTTGCGATGAGTCCTGCCCTGGAGACGAGAGAGGGGCTGGGCAACAAGTTAGCCCTCATACTAGCAGACAAGCAGGGAGCTTCCCCTACTACCCCCGCCCCCTTCTTGGTTTCCGCCTTCCCTAGGGAAGATCTGTGGGTCTCCTCCCAGAGTGGGGATGGAGCCCGTCACTCGGCACTGAGACAGGGAGATCTGTGACAGAAGGGACAGGACCTGCCTGTACTTCATGGCACTCCAGGGGCAAGTTTCCTTATCTTTAGGTGCCCTGAGGCTCCCTGTGGACAAAGCTAGGTGACCTGGGGTGGAGGAGAGGGGAATCCCTCTCTCTTTTATCTTGGGCAAAAGTGGTGCTTCATGAAGGTCTAACATCCAATTCCAAATTACCCCAGAGAAAGGGCCCGGCAATCCAGGCTCCAGGCTGGGAAACCTCATGGGCAGCTCTCCTGTCTCGGTGGATCCAGGAGGAGTCAGAGTTGACTCAATGACACACCACCACAGAGAAGGCTGGTCCCAGCTGGGGTCGAGTCATGTCAACAGAGTCCTGGTCTCACCTGTCTCGTCTGCAGCTGTTCCTTGGGATGTGACAAATGCTGACAGCACTTGTAGTGCCCCCTCCCTGCCAAGCAGACTCCTCTCATTTCTAACATCTATGAAGGGAATGGGAATCAATATGGGAGAAGGAACCTGTTTTTTAGAGTCAACGCAGTGCCGCGCACGTCAACAGGGCCTGTGAGTCAGGCGGCCAAGATCTTTATAGCTCTAAGGGGGTGGGGAAAAGAGAACGGCTCCTTCACTCCTGGGCTCCAAAACAATCTCTTGTACGGCTTGCTCCTCCAGCCCTTAAACTTGAACGAACAGGAAGTGGGAGCAAACGACAACAGCTCCCGAACGAACAGATCAAACCCAAAAGAGTCTTATTTCCTATTCAAAGGCAGCTGGGCACAGGATGACAGAGGCAGCCGGGGAAGCTCCGTGGGAAGCCATCCTGCAGTGCTGTCTCCAACAGGAGGCTTCCCTTTGGTTGCCTGTCAGTAAGGCTCAGGCCACCAGTCCAGGTGGCCGGCTGTACTGCTGCTCAGAGGAGCCCCGAGGAGAACCCCAAAGAGACTATGGAATCACTGTGTGCACAGTGGGACAATCTCCTCAGCTGTAAAGGTGGAACTGTGCTGTGGTGGCTGGGGGTCCAGAGCAGTTAACAAATGGTCCTTATTTTACTGATGACAATGGAAGCCCATGGAGAGACCAGAGGGGTCACTGGAGAAGGGGCAGGCCAGAGGAGCTTTGAGAAGGAAAGGAATTCCGAGGAGAAATGCATTCTGGGCCCTGAGGGAATGACGGAGGTGGCCAGCTTTCAGGGAGGGTGGCTAGACGAGAAGCGGCTCTCCCGGAAGTGGGAGAAATTAATGGAAAGCAGATGCTAAGAGACAGCTGACCTGTCCATTGGAAATGGGGGCTACACATCTTGTCCCAGGCTTGGAAGCACCCATCCCTCAGTAGCGAGGAGTAGGAGGAAGGCCAGCAGGGTAGAGCTCTTCCTTGCCAGCTGGTGCTCATCTCTTTCGATTCATGCATTCTGGGAGTCTCTTCATTTCTAAGCGAATCTGAACTTTCTAGAAACTTCCATTTATTTTACGGTTTCCAAGTCTTCTTTTGAGTTTAGACCTTGCAGAATATTGTTGGGATTTTTCAAGTGGTTCTCTCTCTCTCTCTCTCTCTCTCTCTCTCTCTCACACACACACACACACACACACACACAAACACACACACACACACCAACAGAAAAGAGTAACTGATTCCTTTTCTTGACTTCTTGGAACTCGGTACCTGCTATGGACAGTCTGTTGCCTGGACAGTTTCTAGCCCATCTCCTGTGACTTGGAGAGACGTGTAAACTCTCCTCATTTGCTCCTCAAAGAGATGCCAAGGACAGATGAAAAACACATTCTTTTGCAAAGGCCATCCATCTTCTCTGGCACTGGGGTCAAGCAAGGAGCTTACTTCGGCAGAGGGACCTACTGGAGTTCTGCATGAACACCAAGGCACTCCTTGCTTTCCAAACCCCTTTGGCCCTCTCACCTCTCTAAAACAGCCCAAGTGGCACAACGTCCCCAGTTTTCTAAATCTTAAAAGGAAAGGGCCAAAGGAGTGCTGCTCTAAGCGTTCTGGAATTGACCTTTGATGAGAAGTCTTTTAACATATTTTCCGGCATTCTACAGTTCTTGGGGGAAGGTGATTTACCTGTCTGCTTTCTACAAAGCATGGTTTTCCAAGTGAACAGGGGAAAGGCTTGACCTTTCACTTCTGACCAAACACCATCTCCCGGCATTCCCTGCAATGTTCTGAGCAACTCTCAGACCTCCGGCAGAACGTTGGCAAAGAGGTCTGCCAGAACGAGTAACGAACTCATTGGCAGCGCCATTCAATTGCTCTTAAGCAGTGTGTTAGACACACCGAGTGTGTGTGTGTCTACATGAGATTTCTACGTAGCACACAGACAGGAAAGCAAGGGTGCCTCTGTGCTTAGCAAGTCTGCACCAAGGGAGGGACCAGACCCTGGCACTCAGAGGGGCTAGCGAAGATTTGGCTGAGTGAAAAGATGGAAACGGGGTGTAGGCTGCGCCCTCCTAAGTAAGAGGTCAAGAGGGAAAGAAATCATCAGTGTGGAGGACTTGGTCATAGAAAAATGTGCCTGCATGTACAGCGCCATGAGCGGGTCTAATGTTATTCTTAATGTCCTGTCTTGATCCCTCCCTTCTCTGACAAATTGCACCAGAGACATCTCTGGCTTCTCCGGTCCCCCTCCCCCTTCCGCGTAAAGTTCTGAAGAAAGGAACTTTTTGAAGATGGGTGCTTTGTACCACATCTCAGAAGTCAACTTTAGGATAATTGCAGCGGAAGCAGCTTTTAATCAACTGACAGGCAGCTTTAAGAAAATTAATGAGGACAAAAATCTTAGGAAGGAGTAAATCATTTCTAACAACAAAGCTGTCTCTCTTTTACCCCAAACTCCCCTTGAAGAAACAGTAACCCCCTTCTTGGATGCAAAAATAACCTACCTTTATTTCTGGTATTTGCTGCCCCCAAGGCCAGACAAGATTAAGGGGAGGCTCAGTTCCCTGAAGATTGCTGGAGAACATTCGGGACTGAACTAGAGTTCTAGGTCACTTTTGAAAATTAAGCTTAAAGCATCGAGGGTGGAGAGATGATTGGGCTGATAAGGCAGAGCAAGGAGGGAGATTATCTGTTTAAGAATGGACTTAGAGTCTGGCCCAAGGAGCCTACCCAAGTGCAATTATTTATAGATGCTGGTCCATGCCATCAGAGCCGGGCATCCATCCAGACCGAGGGAAGTTCCTGCTGAGGTTGTGAGTAATCTGAGCATTCTGGGTACCAAGCCTTTTCTTTAGTTCATTTTTAAACAGTCGTGGACACTTGGAGATGGCGGTAAAATGGTATGGATGACAGCATGCCTATGCTTCTTCAGAGCCAGGGTGACACTAGGATGCCCATTAATGAGCAGCACATTGACATCTATGTCCCAGGGAAGGGCCACAGTGAGTTGGACGATGGGAACAGAAACTCAAGAAAAGAGGCCTGAAGGAAAAGATATGGGTCCTGCTGCTTACTCTCAAAGGCAAGGCCTCTTGTTTCTAACAGGTAGGCAAGCAGGCGTGGTCCCCAGGAGAGAGCCTGAGTAGAGGCCAATATGGGAGAGTAAGAATCTCAGGGAGAAACCCAAAAGGGGCTCATAACATTTCCCTGGTTCTCAAGGTGGCATCAAGAGCACCATCCAGGACAGCTTGGGCACGAGGCACCAGCCATTTTCCAGCTTCCAGGACAATCAGAACTCTGACCAGAGCCCCCAAGTTAAACAGGTAAGGTCTTGGCCAGTAAGCGACGGGGTGGGAGCAAAAGGGGACGGACAGGAAGGAGCTCTAACCACACTGCCCAGGCAGCCGCGCCTAGAGCTCAACCTGCAGGCCACGCCAAACATGGAGCTACCTTGATTCCGCAGGGCTGGCCTGAGACTGAGGCTTCGTCTTTCTACTAAGTTCTCCACTGCTCCCAGGGACCACATGGCTGCCCTGACAGGTGATGGCTCTGCTCAAACAAACACGCTCCCTGCTGCCTGGGCCTTATTGACGATGATGTTTTGAGAGCTAGGACTGGTCACCCCCACGCTACCGCTCCTGCAGCGGGAACGCGTGCACAGCACAGTCCACCACAGGGCAGCTCCCCCTTCTCCAGGCTCGCGTGCTTTCCCTGACACCGGTCCAGACCAATGGTTGGTTTGGCAAACACTCGCTCAGCTCAGCCTTGAATGCAGCTTGACCACACTGCGGGAGAAAAGACCCTCAATGAACCTAACCTGGAAGCATGTGAGGCAGGGATGCAAACCGACTCTCAACCCTGTCTTGGAGGGCCACACCCCCACCCCGTCAGTCATAAAACGGGCAGAGAGAAATGCCAACCACGTGTCCTGCCTCGGAGAGCTGCAGGAACTCCGCAGTGAGGTTATTTTGCCATTATTAAGCCACTCATCTCCTTCAGGCCCCACCTGCGAGGCTGGGAGGCTGACCCCTGTTGGGAGAAAGCGTCCAGACACACAAGTGTTGAATGCATTACCCTTTATTCTGGCTTTCGAGTTCAGAATGCCCTGCAGCACCAGGCGAGCCTGCCCCACTCCTAGGTGACACGAACTGGAAGCAGAGGCTGGGACGACGGCGGCTTCTGCTTTCATTACTAATTCGGTGTTCTTGTTGGTATGCTTTCACTTGGTTACAACCAAAGTTATCATAATGTGCAAGTTGCCACTATTTTAGAAATTAATTGCGGTTTTCAGTTACAACGTTGTGCCTTGCTCCAATTAGACAACGAAGTAGAGGGAGAACACTGGAAGTTGAGTGTTTTGAGAAGTCAGCAAAAACTTTGGGCTCAGCAGTCCCTAAAAGCCTAACCTAAAAACAAAACAAGAGATTTACAGAAAGCCCCCCCACCCTCACCCCCCGGCTCAAGTATACGGGAGGCAGAGAGTGAAAATAAGACTCTGAGTCATAGAAAATAGCATATCCAGGCTGGAACTGTCTAGTATGGACAGAGGGGAGGGGAAGAGCAAAATGTGTGCCCGCCTTGATTCTTCTGGCTTGCCCATCACTCACAGGAAAGCGGGAAAGACCCTGGGTGGCCTCCAGAAGCAGAGCAGGGCAATGTCAAAAGGAGTGGAGTCTAGAAACAAGGACAGACATGACTCTCAGCGCAGGGAAGAAAACCGCCGCCACATTCCGGCGTCAGAGAGAAACCTGGAAAGCAGCACCGGCTAAGAAAAGCCGGGCGGTGAAGTTCACCAAGTCAACAGGCTCAGCTCAGGGCAGTTTGGTTAGAAATAGAACAGAGAAAGTCCCTGCTGTTGGTGGGAGTCACTGAGTGGACCACCCACCCACATGACAGAGCAGAACTGCTCCCTCAGGGTGTTCGCTAGGCTGGGATCTCAATGGGAGTGGGTTCCCTGGTCTTTCTCTCGCAGAAAGTCACGGTGCCCACAACAGAATGAGCAGAGAATCAGGCACACAACAGTTGAGTCTGAGGGCTGAGACTTAAAATGATGGACACTCATTAACAACAACTACTCTCAAATTCAAGGGCTCATTAGAATCATCTGACAAGCTTGTTTTTAAAATACAAATACCTGGCTCCCTACTATTCCCCTTCCTGTGGGGCTCTTAAGGCCAAAGAAGCGTCTGTATTTTAACAAGGACTAAACATGTGCAGGTGGTCCAAGAACCACAGTTCAAAAAGCACTGATCCAGAAGTCCAGGGCTGAGAGCAATTCCTTTAGAGAAGAATTTTCACAAGAGACTGTGCAAAGGACTCTCTCTTGGGGAGAGATGTCACTTAATGGGAATGGAAATAAGATAAAGCAATGCCCTAAAGGATGTTCTCTTAGGAATACCTGTTGGACCAGACAGTTCACCTTTCTGATGATGACAGTACATACCCAGAGGTAACACCACAGGAAAGGAGATTATAGGTAGAGAGGATCTGGGATACTCCCACTGCTGAAAAAGCATTCCTGTAAGGACAGGGCTGGGCATTACACCTCACCTGTCTACCTGTGGGAAGAGAGATGCTCTACTGTCCCTTTACAGCCTCACTCCCTGTTCTCAGAAAAAAACAGGTACCTCTTGCCTTTAACAGCGGAGCAGCAGAGCTATCCAAAGATGCTGGTGCCTTCCCTTCCCCCCAGTGAATGATACAGGGACACTGGTTGGATGTTTGATGCCTTTAGATGTAAAGGGCAGTCAAGACCTGGAAACCCGGAAACCTTTCTGCAGTGTTGGGGGTCTGACTAGGCAGGCACTTGGTTGAGCAAAACCTCCTTGAGAGGCCTTGATCCTGCCTTTTGAGTGAGAGGTAAGCCTTTCCAAAGAGAAGCATTCTGGTTACTTCGGCTTCTTCTTGTAAGTAGCAGATGGTACCAATTGAGAATCAAAAAAGCCTCCCTGGGAGGTCTGAGAAATAGCTCTTGTCATGAGGCTCGAGGCAGCTGGCTGGTTGCTCTGAGCCCCTCGCAGGGCCGGAACAGAGTAATTGGATTAGCACAGCTCCTCAGCAGACTTCTCCCACTGCATGCACTCCCTGTGCTGCCAGCCCTTATGTGACAGCAGACCCCACCATCTTGGCTTCTGCTCGGGAGCTGTCTGGCCTTAGCCAGAGGTTCTGGCTACATATGGAAGAGGAACCACAGGAGGCTGGAGAGCTCGCCAGCCAAGCCCAGGAGTTGGGCAGAGCCCTGGCTTCCGGAAGAGGCTGGCTTTGCCCATTAGTGTTGGAGCAATCAGATCCTGTCTCTTAATGAATGATTATCAATAATTAGTCCACAGCGAGGCAGGAAGAGTCAGAAGAACATCTGTGGGGCCCTGGGTTTCTAGGTGGCACAAAGCAGATACCAGGTACTTTCACCACCCAAGTGTGCCGAACAGCAGCAAAAGATGATGATTTTTTAAAGAAGATGATTTAAACTAAAACTCAACCCCCATCTGCACAGATCTAAGTAAGAAAAACTGGCCCAATGAACTGTCTTCTCCCAGCAGCCAAGGTCAACCATTTTCAGACTGCCATGAAATTCAGGAATCAGACCTTTCCCCGTCCTTACAAGGTCAAGAGCTGAGGCCTTCTTTCTTCCCTTCAGAGGCTTGGTGAGACAGGCCATCCCTGCCCCCAGCCCTGGCTTCGGCTAATTTCCACCTAGAAGTGATAAGGAGGTTTTCATGTGTCCAGTTTGTGGTAGATGTCAGGTACCCTATTCCCTACTTGGACTTCCCAAAGGTGAACGACCCATGGGGCCTGTTCTCAAGGAGCTCACAATCCAGGAGAGGAGCCTGACATGGGAGCAAATGACTGCAGTGAGGTGTGCTGAGCCTTAGCACGGACAGGCACGGTGGTAGCACAAGGCGGGAGCTGCCAACTCTGTGAAGGAGGGTTCACAGAAGGGGAAGTGCTTGACAGGCAGTTAGGGACGGAGGAGGGGAGGGCATTCCAGGTAAGGGAACACGGCATCAAAGAGCCTTGTCACATTCAGGGAGCTTGGAGAATGGCTAGGGAGAGCTTGGGGAGACGGTACCTGCAGGAGACAGTAGGGAGAAGACACAGGAGAGAGAAGAGGAGACGTCACTAGGCCACCCACTTCCTATCACTTTGCACATACTGGAGCTATCTCTAGATTCCTCTCTGAAACAATTCCTCCCCGATTCCAGGCAGCCAACAAGCATCTACATCCACAGCACTGAATGAGGGACCACGGGGAATGTGCCACTCCAGAGTTCACATGGAGCCTAACTGAGTGGATTAAACATATATGAGACACGGCTAAGGAAAACATAAGGGAACACACAAGTGCATGAAACTATAAATGGCAGAGACTATAGAAAGTGCTAAGGGAATTCACAGGTTCTTAGCTTGAGACAGAGCTTAAATACCATCTAATTAGAGACTGTTCAAATACTCAACTCCCCTTGACAAAAGCCGGGCCAAATGAGCCCCCACGAGATGTGGAAAGCTCAGTTAGGCATGCTAGCCTAACCACGTCAGACCGCCAACTACACAGAGTCCAGAAGGCTTGCAAAACAGCGAGGCTGGCCTGAGACGAGAGGGGAGTCTAAGTAGGACCCTTCCTCCGCTGGTGAAGTACACAGGACAATTATGTGCAGAGCAATGGCCCAAAGGTATTGTCTTCCATCATGATTACAATCCACCAAAAAAAAAATCTCAACACATTTCCTGGTATACTCACCATAAACTTTTTTTTGTCTTGACCCCTAAAAAAAAAAAAAAAGTAGGGAGGGGGGGCCCTTAGTAAATAACCCTAAGTATCTCACGGGTTCTTTTATGAACCTCTAGAAAAAAGGTCTCAGGTTGAGGGAAGAAAGTGTCCGGTTGATTCCTTATCCAAAGACACTTTCAGACCTCGAGGGAAGCCAGTTCTTAATGCGCTGTGAGACAAGTCTACACAGTTGGGCTGGGTGGGCTGAGTCCTTCCTTATTCCTCTGGTCCTGGCGAAGTGACCAGGCCGCTGCCTTCATTACCCTGCCCAGCCTAGGAAAGCCCCCCAGCAGAGGCACCACAGGGCACTCACCCTCATGGAGGTCTCCCCGCCGTGGGCCTGTTGCAGCCTGAAGACCTGGGCCACCATGTGCTCTGTGGAGGGGTGCAGCAGGATCCGTCGTGAGGCCAAGCCCACCATGACATAGCGGCCCATCGGGGACAGGCTCACTGAAATGGCATTGGGGCCTGAGGGGCAACAGAGGAGAGAGACATTACCCACCACGCTTGTCATTGTCAGGCAACACCTTTCACTCTTAGTCTTCTCTCTTTCCCTCCAAACTTCCTATCTTCTGTCATCCTGGGATTACCTCAAAGGACCATAGAGAGGAGCATAAAGCCTGAGCACAGTGTTTGACAATAAGAATTTAATAAATGCTATCCATTGTTACCATCAAACCACAAAACAATATAACAGTAAACAATGTAAATACTATTTGAAATCTACTGTCTAAGTTAGGAACATTTCCCATCATTAAATGTTCTTCTACAGGAACATTGTAAGGGCCAATCTATCATATGACTGTACAGCCACTTAAATTTAAGCAACTCTTTACAATCTTACAGTTCTCCTTGTTATAAATAATACTGCTGTGAATGTTCTTGCATATCAACATTCATATTGTTTCTGACTACTGCTCTCTTAGAAGTGAGATTGCTCCATCAAAGAGCACACATTTTGAGGGCTTGTAATACACAGTGCCAGGCTGCCTCCGAGTGTCTAAGTGGGCCATCATACCAGGATTCGGAAGCTGCTGGTGCGACTGTGGCAGGAAGAACCCTCCTACAAAAATCCCACCAGAGTCATGCCTGCTCGCAGTGCCCATGGCATGGCACGGCACTGGGTTGGGGTTCCAATCCCTTACCAAATCGCTTGGTGTAGAGCATTTCGCCCAGGTTGTGGGGAGCCAGGGAGTAGACTGCCAGGATGCCTTCGTCGGGAAAGCCCCTCTGACTGCTCGGGATGAAAGCTGCCAGCAGCTGGCCGTCAGCGGAAATGTCGCAGCTGGCGTCATTGTAGATCTTGCAGTTCTGCACCAGCACGTTCACCGAGGCTGCGTCCGGACAGAGAAAGAAAAGGACAAATAGACAGTAGGAAAAATTCTGGGGTCTCCCTAAGGGCCTGAGCCTCTCCCCCAAGGGACACTAAAGGCTGCCTTGTCAGTCAAAGTAGAATATCATGGAGCAAGAAGCACTGAGGAGGAAAAAATATGTCCCTCGTACCAATTCAACAGGGACAGTCAACACAACCACAAGTGCCCACTGAGTTTTAGGATCACACTCTGAAAGCATCATTGGAGAGAGTAAACAAGGACAAAATTCTTTAAAATTGTTCCTGGATAGTCACTCAACAACTGCTATTGCTCCAAAGATGAAAACCCAGATGAGGGAAGGGCAAGCCCACTGATTGGAAGAAAGCCGATACAGGTAGAACTGCCTCGATGCAGGCAGCCTCCTCCACACCCGTCACGTGACCTTGCAGAGGAAGTCACTTCACATCATTAGAACAATTCCTTGCGACCCCTGACCCCTACTCAGCAGAGAGTCAAGGCCCAGCCCTGGCTGGGTGGCTGGGGACTCCACATTTCCCAGTGTGCTCACGCGCTGTCCTTGGCAGCTCAAATCTGCACTCTGCAGTTCCTGAGAATCAAGCCCGGGGGTAGCGCTGGCTGGGCCTGCGTTTCTATTTGATGTCCTCTCTGAGGCCCATCGTACAGGTCCGTCAGGAGGAAGTGGTTTACTCTGAAATACGAGCTGGGACCAGGAGTGCCCACCTCACCGGCGGGCACAAGAGAGCACGACACACTCAAAGGGACGGAGCTTCATGTGTACATGCACAGAGACGGTTTACTCTTTCTCCGCTCGCTGCAGGAGATGACTTGGGTTGAAACTGCCAGGATTATGATGGGTAAAAAAGAATTTCTTTTTAAAGCCAAATTCAACTGCCTTCCAAGAGATCTAGCCCAGTAAGCCAAAAGACAGGGCTCAGAATGTCAAGGGTAAGCATCCCCAAGCAATGAGCCAAGAAAACAAAACAAAGGATCGTTTTGGGGGAGACTTCCATGGTCGGGGAGTGGGAGTGATGATCAAACTCGATGCTCACTTCCCCATGTTGCTAATGAAGCTCTGAGATGACAGAGCAGATCCAAAAAGCCATCAGCACACACTGACGAGGCGGTTGTGCCAACGCTGGAGGGCTGACACCTACAGCACCGTTATGCATAAACCCGAGGAGGGACCACAAGGATGGCTCTGTTTGCTAACTAATAAACTATTGACATCCAAATACTCACTGTTATCACCATTAGGCCTGCATACTGCTCAACTTCCAAGCCGCCATCTGCTCTAGCTGGTATGACTAGATTGATCGAATGAGAGCTGGGACCGTCTGGTCCTTCCTCGGGGTCCTGAGGCCTTTGCCAAAACAAAGAACAAAAACAACCCCCAACTCCCCAAAATGCCATCATCTCCTCCTCTTTCTCTGGACTGGCTCAACTCCAGTGGGGGCTACGAAACCCAAGGAACTGGGTGTGTGGATCAGCTTCCGGAGTGAGCCCATCTTGGTTCCTCCCTTCAGAGTTGGCACTGTCCCTCAGAGAGCTAAAGAGAAACTGACGACTTAGACTAGACTGTGAGCACCAGAGGAAGAGGAGAGAGTAAGGAGCATGGACATCAGGCAGGACATGACATCAAGGCTGGAAGGAGGGGGCCGCAGACTTTAAGGCAGCTTTGCTCTGTTGCCATTTTCTCTCCTGAATGCTGGGTATGGAGAGCCAGCTCGAGGGTGTCAGTATGTCCGTCAGTCAAGAACTGTCTACAACGACTTAAAACTCACCACCAGGAGAGCCTTCCACTGCTTACTGCCATGCTCATTTCTGAGGAGGAAGAGCGGGGAGACGACGACGGGATAGTCAGGTCTGTCTTCTGGATAGTTGGGCCATTGAGGGAAGGCTGACTTGTAGCAGCCCCAGAAGGGCAGAGAACTGCCCACAGAGGGCCGATCTTGAAGCAGACTGCCACCCTATCCTCCCGAGGAGCACCTGGTGGGCTCAGACTGCACTTTTAGCTGCTAGCAGCCAAGTGCTTAACCCAGGCACTACCAGGCCTCCTAGTCTGGCTCTACACCCTTAAAGACATTGGGGATAGAGACAACAAGCATTTCACCTGCCTGTAACCCACGCCTCCATGTTTGTGCTTCTACTACAGGATTCCACCTCTGAGACCACCTCCTCAAGTTTCATCCCCCACACCTCCACCCCAATTTCCCAGTAGTTCTGTTCTGTTTCAGAACTGATCTTGGGCCTCGCTTCTGTCCTAATGAAGGAGTCATGGTCAACTAGAGTGAGCTGGTAGCTGTGTTCCAGGGAGCTCTGGACAGCTTACAGTTTCACTGTCATTTCCAAGTTCCACTGAGCAGCATCCATCTGCTGCTTGCTGTCTCTGAGCTTCCCCGTGGAACGGGATGCACCGGGCTGGGGACTGGGCATCACTGCTTGAATTCATGTTGGTTTCCTCTCAACAGGCTGACATCTTGAGGAGGAGGAGGCTTCAGGAACCAAGTCTATGACTTGTTTTCTCACTCCTTTTGGATGCAGTAGCAATATGTAAGCCGAGAAAATGGTAAAATGAGATTTGGCTAAGACCCGGTGGCCCTTCACGTCCCATCAGAGATCTCGTTCTATCTGCTCCGGGACACCCTCACCGCAGCGCGGCGCAAACCGCATCAGAATCACCTGGACAGTTCAGTAAAGCACAAATGGCTGGGCCAAAAGGTCTATGCTTCGATCACGTTCCCAGGTGTTGCGGGGCCTTACCCAATGCCTCATTGCCAAAGGGGTCTCAATTCTTGAGCTGGAGCTCCAGCAACCTTCCTCTCACTCAAAGTCCAAGCACATATGGGAAAGGAAGAAGGAATGAATGGGATGAAATGAAAATGAAAGCTATTAAAGACAGGCTTTTTGAGTCCAAACTGTTTTCGAGCTTCAAGGGGGCAGCTCCAGGGGGAGGGGAAAAAAAGATGCAGGAGACAGCAGGAAGCCATGTTCCAGACTCTGCAATGTAATCTCCTCCTAATTATAAATAATTTCCAAGTGCAAATGCCCTCGCAGAGAAGGGGAGGGGTTAGAAATACTGATGCCTGGAGAAACAGATGGCTCTGCCTTCCTATCAGCTCCATAAATTATAAACAAACACCTTGCGCAAAGATCGATGGCAGCCTGTTGCTGGCTAGCCAGCTGAGGCCTGGGGAGTGATTAGCAGTGGCAGTGCTTCTGAAAACGTATTAGATACAGACCTGGAAAACCCAAAGGGGTGCAAATAAGCAGGGACATTTCCTCTCGGCCAGCTCTGAGCCCCTCAGGTTTTAGACCATGATTTTTTGTATAGACTCGCCAGATGACACTGGGGGCAACCCCACCCCCACTCCCACCTCACTTGGTGTCTTAAGGCCTTTTGTGCAGGTCCACTGCTGGCCACTCACTCTTTTATGAGTTTGTGCTTCAAAACCACAGATCGAATCTTATGAACTTTTTTTCCCCATGAAATGACTTTCTAAATAAACTATGCATGACGTCTTATTCACGCGCTTGTAAACTCTGGACAAACAGTAATTGAGTTCATTAATCCTGTGTTCAAAGTGAGAGAACAAACGGGTGGGAAGACTCCTCAGCCTAACTCCAGAAAGGGGCCAAGTGCAAGTTGGATGAAGCTAGATGTGGAGCAGGCAGAGCGGGGATGACGAGACCCATGAGAAACGCTTGGGACCCAGGTGAGGTGTCCATGTACTGGCTGCAGGGAAGTCAGAGGTGATGTACACACCGAACCCTGCATCACAAGCCCCACCTCACTTTGCTGACCACTCAGCCGAACTCCCTGCCCCGGAGTCGATGCCGACTCACTCCCACCCCCGCCCTCCCGAGTTTCCAAGACTATAACTGTTTACAGGAGTAGAAAGCCCCGTCTTTTCTCCTAAAAAGCGGCTGGTAGCTTCGAACTGATGACCTCAGGGTAAGCAGCCCAATGCGAAACCACAACACAACGAAAGAGCCTCTGAAAAATGGTGACGTGAAAAACCATAAGTAGATGCTATTCAAACAGATCAGGGAGCACAGCTCATCAAGTGCTGCCAGGAACCTCGAGTAAAAGGGCCCTAAGCTTCTAGAACAGTGGTTCTCAACCTTCCTAATGCTGCAACCCTTTAATACAGTTCTTCTTGTGATGGTGAACCCCAACCATAAAATTACTTTCATTGCTATTCATAACTGTAATTTTGCTACTGTTATCAATTGGGCAACCCCTATGAAAAGGTCATTCGACCCCCACTCCCCCAAAAAAGGGGTCGCGACCCACAGGTTGAGAACCGTTGTTCTAGAAGAACAAATGACAGATAGAAAGGGAATGCTATGGTCAGGGTCGAGGCTGGAGAAAGCCTTCGAAGTCAATGCCCGGATCATGGGTGGTTTTTCTATCCCAGAAAATAATCTCCAGCCAGGCAGGGGGCATGTTTAAGAGGGCTCAGAATCCACCACAGAGAAGGCAACAGCTGTAGCTACCTCAAGTACCACCCTCCTCCAGAGCGGGAAAATATGGATAAGCAGTCTACATTTGCACAAATCAAAAATACAAGGAGGGTTCAAAAAGTGTGTGGAAACTTTTCATTCTCTTTGAACTCTATTTTCCCACGATTTTTTTTAACACCCCCCCACCCCCCGCGCGCTTTATGCAAATAGAGTGAGATCTGTTCCTGTGTCTTAAGAATTTGTACATTAAGTTGGAACAGGTGCATCCAGTCCTTATCTAGCCTAATTTAATGGACAAGAACCTTGATGTTGCAACAATTAAAGTGCTTGACAATCAACCAAAGGCCCAGCTCCACTCGGGGGGGAGGGAGGACATCAATCCCAAGCCCCAGTGTCCCGAGAAAGGGTTTTTGAGGTGTCGAGCTCTTCAGAAGGAGGTCATCTCTTCTTTCTCCAGAGGAGAGGCTGGTGGGTTTGAACTGCTGACCCTGTGCTTAGCAGCAAAATACGTGGGCGAGAGGTCATCAGGCTCCACTGAAGTGTTTCAGAGGGAGGGCAAATTAACAGCATGAAAGGGCAAGTAGGGGTTGTCGGTGAAGCCAGATGTTCGTAAGTTTAGAACCCAGGAACCACCTGTATCTCAGGGTACTGGAAATGTGGGCTGTGACTTGAAAATCGTGACTACATTTTCAAAAAACCATGATGCAATCTCCAAGAAAGACCAACAACAAAAGCACTCACTGATCATTTACTGCAGTAAGTGCCAAGTACTGCGCAGGGTGCTCACGTGAACGCATTCAGTCTTCATAACAGTTCTGTGACATTACAGGGATTTGGGAAGATGTCCACTTGTATTCTGTTAAAAATTTATATTAGCCTTGACCTCAAAAGACTTCAAAATCTTTCTCCATGACACAGAAAAGATCCTTCTATAAAAGCGTGTGTGAAGGCAGCATCCTAATGGGACCAGAGACAAATGTACCATCTGCTGGCCACAGAGGCCTGTCTTAACACACTCTGCTGGGTAAACTTTTGTGTCAGTATGAACTGAGGAACGCCGCCGCCGCCCCCGCCCCCCGATCCCCGGCCGAGGGCCCCCCCACCACTAGCCCGGCCGCGGGCTCCCAGCGCGATCGGCAACAATGTTTACGTTCCGGGGATTATGACGTCGACGCCTCCCCCCACAACTGCTGAAAATGGTTTCCTAGGACTTTGCAAACGGAGCTGCCCAAGTGTTGGTGCAAAACTTTGTAGATCGCGGCTCTCTCGGGCTTCTTTATTTGTTTATTTTCCGGTTTGTTTTCTTTGGTCTTCCCTCCTTCCCCCCTCGGCCAAAATGCTGGGGGCAGGAGTGTTGACAATTAATTGGTGAACTCTCCTAAAAAAAATGGAGGCAGAGAAAGACTCTGGAAGAAGATTGGTGTGTAGCTTTTTTTTTTTTAATTCCCAAATCTGTATCTGGTATACGATAGATTTTTAAAAATTATTATTTCCTGCTGCCTTTTCTTTCCTTTTCTGTATTTTGCAAGAGGACCGGAAAAAATATAATAAATTGCATGCAAAAGGAAGCAAGCAGCTTACTCCTCCAGTCCCTTGTGAGGCTGAACCTCAGACACTTAAGTGGGGAGGTGGCGGCGGGGAAAGGGGTGGAGGGGGGCTGAGCAGGCTCGGGGTTCGCCAGGGAGCTGGGGGGCTGCGGGCCGGGCGCTGGGCGGCGGAGGGAGGAGGCTGGGGGATGCGAGGAGTGCCGGGGGAGTCTCCTTAGGAAGTGAGTGTGTGCGCGCGCTGGTGGGGCGATGAGGCAGCTGCTGGTGCGTTTTGGGGGTCTTCGATGGGAGCTTTGTGGCGGGCTTGGCTGCCTCTCCCTCTCCCAAGCTCCGAGCCCCACGACCCCCCTTCACCTCCTCATCTTGCACTGGCGGGCGGGCAGCGGGGGCAGAGGGGGACTCAGTCTTTCCACCGCCGCTTTGCTGCTTCTTCGGCAGCTCCAGACTCAGA
>NW_022103958.1:4769546-4791406 GCF_000313985.2 Echinops telfairi | reverse complement strand
CCCCAGTGGCAATACTTTTTGACTCACCCATATATTTCTTTAATGGTCAATTATCTTAGTCTTGCTTACTCATAATTTATTGATTTTCATAAGTGAGATTGATCTGTACTCTTCTTTTTAATAGAATCTCAGTGTTTGCTATCAATGTTATACTCAGGTTCACAATTTCAAACCTTGGAGCAGTAAGTAGTAATTGAATTACTGGTACCATTCTTTAAAGGTCTAGACCTAATGCTTTGGTAGTCATATTTGGTAACAGTCCTATAACGCTTAAGTACATAATCTCTTGAGCTTCACTGCCCAGGTTCAAATTCCAGCTGGGCCGCCTTCCAGCAGTGTGATGCTTATTATTTAATCTGGTGCAGAAAAGGCCAGGCAAGCTGCACCGAAGATTTGTTGTCCACCATAACAGCGCATCTGCTCTGTCTGCGAACGCAGCAAGGGTTGTTCTATGGGAATTTCTTTGGAAGCCCGACACACACCCACCCTAGAGCTCTGGATCTCGACCCTTCCGTCTTCTTTTTGTTCCCCAAACTCAGATGACTGAAACGAAATACAGTATTAGTCCCAGGGGGGCAGAGCTGCCATGCAGACGTGGTGGGAGCAAAGGGCAGAGAGTGCTTTAAGGGAGCGTCACCACTCAGACGTGCACAGACCTAGATGGAAGGCATGGCAAGAAACAAGAGGGTCACAGTTTAATAGTTTTGCTTCTAAAAGTTTCTGGGATTCTCTAGCAATAGTTTTCGACTTAGTCTGGTATAGCATGACCAGATGGGGTTTTAAAAAATATCAAAATACATTTTTTTTAAATCTACCAGATTTGTTAGTATCCCCAAATTTGATAACACTTATAAAGAAATATAAGATTGAGTTAAAAAAAAGATTGAGTTCAATATTATAAAATCTATTAACATAACTCCTATTATTAAATGAGAGAAAAAAACATGATCATCTTCATAGATGTGGAAAAGAGTCCACCAAATTCAGTATCTGTTCTTGATAACAGCTCTCAATAAACTAGATATCTCCTTAAAATGATAACCTAGTTCGAGCTCAATCCAAAAGCCTGCAAGATTGCTTAATGGGAAAAACCTGAATGGTTTTCTGCTAAAGTTAGAACAACATGAAAATACCCACTAAAAGCATACTGCTTAACACTGTTCTGATGGTGCCAGTCTAATTTAGACAAGAGAAAGAAATCACAGGTGTAAAAACTGGAATGCCTAACGGAAAATTATCACTATTTCCACGATGACTTAAAAGAAGAAGTTTATGAGACTGAATCAAATATTAACCACAATTAGTAACCAAATTCAGTAAAATTTAAACAACTCAACACCAGAAAATTAAGATATGTGTACAACAGGACACAAATGAAACCAGGAAAAAGAATATCATGCCATATGTGTAGAGAAAATGTAAATATACCGAGTCTCCTTAGTTTATCCATTTAATGTGATTGAACTAGATATCCTTGAAGACAAAGCGGGTGAATAAGCAAATGTGGTAAAGACAGCTGATGGTGCCCGGCTATCAAATGATAGAGCATCTGGGGTCTTAAAGGCTTGAAGGGAAACGAGTGGCCATCTAGTTGAGAAGCAATAAAGACCACATGGAAGATGCACACCAGCCTGTGTGATCATGAGGTGTCAATGAGATCAGGGATCAGGCACCAAAGAACAAAAAAATCTTATCATAGTGAATGAGGGGAAGTGCGGAGTGGAGACAAAAAGCCCATCTGTAAGCAACTGGACATCCCCTTACAGAAGGGTCGTGGGGAGGAGACGAGCCAGTATAGGCGAAGTATAGCAATGATGATACATACAACTTTCCTCTAGTTCTTAAATGCTACCCCCCCACCCAGCCCCATTGTCATGATCCCAATTCTACCTTACAAATCCTGCTAGACCAGAGGCTGTACACTGGTAAGATAGATACTGGAAACACAAGGACAGATGAACCCTTCAGGACCAGTGGTGAGAGTGGCGATATTGGGAGGGTGGAGGGAAGGTGGGGTAGAAAGTGGGAACCAATTACAAGGATCTACATATAACCCCCTCCCTGGGGGACGGACAACAGAAGGGAGACATTGGACAGTGTAAGACATGACAAAATAATAATTATTTATAAATTATCAAGGGTCCAGGAGGAAGGGGGCGGGGAGGGAGGGGGAAAAATGAGGAGCTGATACTAAGGGCACAACTAAAAAGCAAATGTTTTGAGAATGATGAGGGAAAAAAATGTACAAATGTGCTTAACACAATGGATGGATGTATGGATTGTGATGAGTTGTATGAGCCCCCAATAAAATGATTTTAAAAATGTATGAGCCCCCAACAAAATGATTTTTTAAAAAAATATCTTCCTAACAATGACACAAAACCCAGGGACCATAAAAGGAAAGATGGATAATTTTAACAACTTGCAAAAACTGTGATAAAAATAACCTTTACCAAAGTCAAATATCAAATAAGAAACTCCTATTAGAAGTTAGTTGTCTTGATTGATAAAGTGCTTCTTCCGATCTGACTGGAAGAAGACCAGTAAAATAAAACAGAAAAACAGGAACAGTTCAAGGAGAGGTCAGGAGGAGGTGACACCAATCAATGGCTCTGAATTCTATGAAAAGGTGGGCAAGTTCATTGGGGCTGTCAGAAATGCAAGCTTTAAAATACTGTAGTGCGATTCTCTTTAGCCTCTCAGATTTGCAAATATCCCCACATTTGATAACACATTCTATCAGCAAGGGCTGAGGGAAACAGTGCACTCAGAAATCGCAGGTAGGGGGGAATCTGGCACAACCCCCACAGCGGGCAAATGGGGTATCCATCAGAGTCACAGTGAGCGCACGGTCTTCTTTCTCCCTGCAGGGCATTTCCAGGAATGTATCTGCTTAACTGTATTTGCACATGGTGGAAATTCACTGGTTGTGGCACAGTTTGCACAGCCAAAGATTGAACCCCTTTAAGAGGAGTTCAATTGCAGACTGGCAAAAACGGACAGCGCTGCCCCCAATGAAATGATTTTTAAAAAATCTGTAAGAGCCCCCAATAAAATGATTTAAACAAACAAATAGACAGACAGACAGACAGTGCATTCACACCAAGTGGCCACACTAGGAGGTTATACAAAGTGATGAGTAAGCGCTTTCATGATTAATGGTACTTTTAATCAATCAATGATAATTCTAACCTAAAATTAAAATGTGAAGAAAGCAAAGTGTAGAAGAGTGTGGTAATGCAGAAAACAGACATTTCTGTCTGCTGGTATACATCTGCAATACTGTTGACCGTACAGAGCAAGCTGACAGTGGAAGGGAATTTTGGATTCTGGAGAAAAGCAGCAGGTGGCTGGGGTATAATGGAAGACTTTTCATTGTGCATTCTTTTTTCTTTCTTTTAAAATTCTTTTCTATTTAAAACCTTTTTGAACTATAGTTATATCATCTATTTCAAATGATAATAAAAGCGGCTAAGAAGACTAAATTAAGAAACAACAGTTACTAAATAAATGCTGGCAAGAAAGGCCTGGTCCAGAGATCTTGAGGTACTCGAATATAGGTGGGTTTCAATAAGAGAAGAGGTGGACTGCAAAGATCCCCAGCAGAGCTAAAGACCAGATTATTGGACAGTGTCCACAGTAACCTGCCGTCGTGCTTGGTGCAATGGCCTGACGGATCCACCAAATGGAAGACAGAGAAAAAGACTAAATCAAAGTTCCAAGCGATGTTGAGAGGCAGAACCAGGCACTGCAGACACCATCCAGAGAAAATGGAAGAGAAACAAACGCCAGCTCGCTCGGGTGTTTACGAGCAAGCAGCTCTGTAAGCAATTACAGAATGGTGGCGGGCTCGCCCTGGAGGAGGAGCTGTAGCTGAGTGCACACAGAGTGACCTCAGCAAAGCTGCAGAAGCCTTAGGCTGCGCTATGACTGCCTAAAGCAACAGGGTCCTGTGTGTCACACAGCTCAATCCGGAGCCTTCTATTCTGCCTGAGGGTACCGATATCGAAAGGGAAAATGAACAGAATTGACAAGGATATGGAACCAAATCAGAAGAAATCTAATAAGTTTGGCCTGACAAGAAAGACTCAAACAGTTTATCTTCAATAAATGGAGATATATATGGAAGACTGTTGCTTGAAAAACGGAGAGCCCTTGGGGGGCGGGGAGGGAGGGGAAAAATGAGAGCCGATACCAAGGGCTCAAGTACAAAGCCAATGTTTTGAGAATGATGAGGGAAACAAATGTACAAATGTGCTTGACACAACGGATGGAAGTATGGATTGTGCTAAGAGTTGTACAAGCCCCCAATAAAATGATTTAAAAAAAAAAAAACTGAGCCCTGGTGGTGCTGTGGGATAAGCAGTGCCTTGCTAACCATTGGGTCAGAGATTCAAACCCAACAGCTGCTCCTAGAGAGAAAGATGAGGCTCTGTTCCTGTAATGATTCACAGCCTGGTAAACCTTATATAGGGTTGCTATGCATCGGAATCAACTGAATGGCAAGGGTCTGGGGCTTAGGTCATTTGGAAGAGGAACCACTATACTTGTTTATGGTGCTTCCAAGGTGGGACTTGGACCAATGAGAGAAGAGACCAGGGTAACACTGGCATGGTATAAGAAAGGACATTTTAACAGGGATTCAGTAGCGATGGGTTAGGCCATCTGGACAGAGGGTGTGGAGTCAAGCGGAGGCTGCACTGCCACATCTTAAGGGTGTATGAGAGAAGGGCCCTGACTAGAACGGGGAGTGGAATGTCTAAAATGTGATTCCAAATGAACAGCTGGGGCATGGGAGTGCGTACTTCCCTAGAAGCAAGGAAATTGGACTGTTAGACATGTTTGTAAATCCCTTATCAATCATGCCATTCACTCTGTTCCATTCAGATCTGAGTTAATAAATGACTTTAACATCACCTTAATCTTTCCTTAAGGGGGCACAGGTCTGGCTCTCAGCTCCTACACTCCCTTTCCTTTTGTGTTCTCTCAGATCCACCCAAGCTTACAGACTTAGGCCTGAGAAAATGAGTCTGCAAATTCCTTCGAGCAGAAAGGACACGTTCAGCTTTGTGTTCACTTCAGTACCCAACATTTGTTCACTGTTCAGGCTGAGTGCTGGATGCACGCTTGACAACGTGTTGAACGGAGAGTCAGGGAAGAGAACACAGTGGACATGGCACAAGAAAATTGGAAAAACTTAGGGTCACGTGAGTTCCCGAGGTGCTCACTTGCCAATAAAAGACAGCCCTTCTGTTCTCAAGCTCCCGGGGCTTACCATTACTGATTTCTGGGAGGTCAAACTTAGTGAAGTCCCACCACTGAAGCCGGTAGGTCGTATTGGCGATGTTACTGGCCACGGCAGACTGCCCATCACCAATCACAGCACCTGGTGTGTGTGGGGAGACAAAGGGAGCATATTATATTATTTATTGACATGTTTCCATTGTACAACAGACAATACTGTGATGAGGAAGAGAGTTGGGAGAGGAAGGGCTGGGATGAAGGAAGCTGACGAGTCCCATCTGTCAAATTCCTTTTTTGTTTTTTTTGGTCAAATTCTTATCTCCAAGAAAAACCAGATGTGTTTCCCACAAAGAACAATGCTGCATGGGAAATAAAATCCAGTGCCCTCCCCCAGCCCCCTCCCATAATTACGCCACAGTACTTTAGTGCTCACAGCGTGGTAGGCAGGGTACAGACACTGTCTGGGAGGCTCACAGTCTAGGAGAACAGGTGAGTCTCAGTTAAAATGTGAAGCACGAGGAGAGAAGGGAGGTGAAAACAGGGGCCACCAGTACCACAGAAAAGCCAGCAGCGGGGGCCTGGTTCTCACTGTAGTGGGTGGTGCTCTTTGGGCACCCCCTCCTTTTGTCTATCTCTTTCTTCCTCGTCAAACAGTGCAAAGGGAGGCTCTCTCCCTCCAGGGAAGAGGCAGCCAGCATCAAGCTGATTGGACAGAGAGGCAGGAAAGAACAAACAAGGTAATGTTTGGCGATCGCTTCTGAACCCTTGGCACTGGAACACAGCGGACTTTTATAAGCCTAGCTTTGCAGCCTAAGAATATTTTTATTAAAGCAATACTTTATAATTCCCCACCCCCATGAGGAGGTCCTTGAATTGAGATTCACTTGTAATATTCTCACAGTTTAGCTTTCTGAGATATATACTTCTGTATGACATTTTATTCCTTGGTAACCAATTAAATAAAAAATGGATTTAAAAAAAAAAACCACACAGGGTGACACTTTAATTTGCAGTTGTATTTCATTTACATGAACATGTCATTTCCTCCTCCTCCTTCCGAGGAGCATTTCATAGACAACCACCCTTCTGATCAGACATAGCCAAACCCTCCTGGGAGAATTTGTGCTAGGCAACCTACATGGTGTTCACTGCTGCAAATCGACTCCTACTTTGAGGCACTGAACTTGTACTAGCCTTGGAACAATGGACAACTTTATACCTAGATTCTTCTGAATCCCCCCGTCTCCCTCCTCTGCACATCACACTGCAAAACAGTCTTGCTATCAGCATTAATATATATCTATTTAACCTGCTCTTCAAGAGCCGGTGTTTCCCTTTCTTTCCGCAGTCAAGAGACTGTTGAGGGATGATCTTCCCTCACAACAAGCCATGAACTCAGAGGAAAGTCCTCTCCTTCTCGCTGCCCTTGTGCTGCAGACCATCACATCAAATACTTTACACCTGCCTTTTCTTGACAGCGCTCTGGCCCGTTTCAAGCTGGAAGGGGTACGAATAAAGGATGGTTCATTTCCAAGATGATGATACTAGTATGTTACATGCCAACTCAGTGCACGGGGAACAAAAAGTTTGTACAAAACATTGTTCCTCTCCAAAAGGCCACAGAATACAAACGGAGCTAGGGTATATGAGGGGGCTTCAAAAATGTACAAAGAGAGTTAACAAAGAGCTCATGGATTTTTTTCCATGATCTTTTTTGAAGCTTGCTGATACTAAAATTTCATGAGAGGAGAAAAAGCTGGTGGGGAATGGGGGATCTGAAGAGGCTCCTTAAGAAGGTAATAGTGAAATTAAAGTTGAGAAACATACTCGACATAAATCAATCTCTCTCTAAACAACAAAGTCTAAAACCTTGCAATCTAAAACATAACCTCAAGTAGCCATGCCCCCACTGAAGGTGGCACTTGGGGTGTCATCAATGAGTCTACTGACCTCAAACCCTTTTGAGGCTCCTGGGGCCCATCACTGAGATGAGGTCAATACATATCTTGGACTTAACCTTCACAGAAACTCACCTACAATGATTTCAGCTGGTTTTGGCAGTGGTTGCTGAACTCTGGGTCATGAGGAGGATTAAACTGCCTACAGTCCTTTGTTAATAAAAACTTCACTCATTAATCCCCCCCCTCCCCCCCCCAGTTCTCAGGTTTACCATATAACTGGAGAGAATTACTCTGCTTCATTCTGACTGGGGCTCAACTCCACTGCGTTTCTGCATCAGTCCTCAGCCCTCTTGCTATAAACCCACTTATCTCTCTCAAATGACTTCGTTCCTCTTCATTTCCTCCCCACCTTTTAACAGGAAAGCAGATAACCCAAAACAGGAAGGCAGGTTGACTTTCTCAGGACCCGATGAACAAAATGCTAGGAGCTGGGAGAGGGAAAAGAAGAAACCACCCAACATTCTGGAAGCTTAAAATCTGGGGAAGGGGACAGGAAGGGGCACTAGCAGGTACCTGGAGAGTGCTGTGAATCTACACGAGGGAAACACGGTAACTGAGAGTACAGGCTCCAGGCCCAGCAGCATCACCCCATACAGTCCCTGCCCCGAGAAGCATCTCTGGAGAGCAGCTGTGCACTAAAATGAGCACGCATGGGCATGCTGCGTGGAACAAGCTAGGGAGGTGCTCGCTGCCAGGGGTGACAAGGAGCTGAAGGAGGAACAGAGCCCGGCACAGGGAGAGTCAATTTTCAGTGCCATGTAAACAGATTAGGGAGCGAAAGATGCCAGCAACAAATTAGAGTGTTGTCACTGGGCTCTCTTCTGGCAGAACTGCAGGCCAACTGAGCCTGTCTCTTGGAAACATCAGGAAGAAAAAGTACTACCTATGAAAACAGCCTAATCACTTGGTAGGCCTCAGGCCACTCAACTGAAGGTATAAGAAAATGCCAGAGCGACTTAATGGACCGAGCATTTACATAGGAAGCACTTAGCCTCTGAAGTCAGAGCCCAAAGGACCACTGAGGGATTTCTGAGGTCTCAAGGTTCTCCCAAGTAATACGAGAATGGACTAGTCAGACTGCTGCTCAGCCTCCACTGCGGACACTGTGGGCAAGAGAACGCCTCGTCTTAGGAGGAAAGGGTCTTGTGTGTAGTAGGTGATTTAGCTTCTACCTACTGGATGCCAGTAGCACCCCCGTATCTGGCTGTAAAAATTCAGTGCCTCTAGATACCAAATATTTGAGGTGTGGGGGAGTGGAGTGGAGGTGGATGTGGGGATAGTCCTGGGATGATAAACTCCCAAGCTCAATAAATGTAGGTGACATTTAACCCTTAAAAGGCCCATACTGAAGTGCTGGCTGTTGAAAACAACCCAACTGTTAGGGATACTGCTTATGGAAAAGAACCAATCAGAGACACGGCACTATTCACTCTTCCTTCCAGTTTTCCACTTCTCCCATGGACTGGTGTCTTGTCTGAGCTGGGAAACCCTGGGGAAACCCGTATTTTAAAGCTGCTGCTGCTGCTGTCCAGACGTGGTTTCTGAGAAGACAGCCTCCAGAGGCAGGTGCGCTTCATTTTCGCACTGCAAATGACTTAACCTATAAGAACTTTCGTTTCTTTATCTGTTAAAAAAAAATGGGGGCGGGGGGGTTAATAACAGTACCTACAACTTAGATCGGGTTGTTGGGAGAACTTACTGAAGTAATGATGATAAAGTGATGGCAAACACTGCCTAATAAATGACTACATTATAAAATTATTTTAATCACCAACTTCCATCTCTGTGTGCAGTTCCTCTGAACATATAGGGTTGTCATTGAAGGCTCATAGAGGGGGGCCCTATTATAAGTGTCTGGTACAGACAACAAGCCAGAGCCAAGAGAGAAACAACCCAAAGCAAACCCATCCCACTGAATCGACTGTGACTCATAGTGACCTTGTAGAACTGAGCGGAACTGTCCCATTGGTTTACAAGTCTGTAACCTTTATGAAAACAAACTGCCACGTCCATCTCCCACAAAACAGAGGGTAGGCTTGAACTGCTGACCTTTTGGTAGCTGAGGTCTTTAAACACTGTGCAGCCAGGGCAGTTAGGTTAATGCCTAGGCCCTAGATTCATTGGGAACTTTCCCTTTTATTCAAGTTCTTTCTGGAGGCAGCAGAACAAACAGCGGTCCTTAACAACAGCCAGTTCACTGTCATGGCAATTCACTGTCTATCATACAACCTAGAGGTTTGTGAACTCTTTTTCCCCCTTAGAGCCTCCGAGTAAAAAAAGGATTATTTTGATGAAAGACAAAAACAGGGAGAAATGAAGCTTAAATCTAGTGATTCTGGCCAACTCTTGGGAAACAAAATCAAGCTGCTAAGTCTCATTCTCCAAGTCAGACCTTGGCCCTGAAGCCTCCAGGATGCACCCAGGAATACAGTGCCAGGAGTCACGACTATCTCACGGTAGGTGGGCTCGACCAGGCAGATAGCCTGCGCGCACCTCTTGGCCTCACTCAGACTCCTCCTCTCTTCTGTTGCTTGGAGAGAAGTAGGAACATTTTTCTAAAACAGCTTCTTAGCCTGTCTCCAAGTTCTGTGCGAGGAGCAAGGGAATAAAGAGTATGATTCAACAGTTCAGCCAAAGTACTGAACAATGGGAATCATTAGTAAATCTATCAAAAAAGCTAATTCGAGGAAGGTAAAAGAGGGCAGATGCAAAGAAGGAAAGGACGAAATTACGTTCCAAACCTACAAAGGCTGCACTGCTCGAGACTGCCTTGTTCAGGCCACCACCTTTGCTGGGAAGGTGGAGTAAGCATGGGGCCAGGGGAGCACACACTCGGCTTGCTAACTAGTCAGCGAGTGCATACTAAAATACCAGGGCAGGTGCAACCGAACAACTGATCCCTGTTTTCCGGTTCTTCTTACAGAGCCAGGCCCAAAGACCACATGTTGTGCGACTCCATTTGTGTGCAATGTCCAGAATCAGCAAAGACAGAACAGTTCAATGGTTGCCAAGGGCTGTCGGGGAGGAAAGGGACGGGCACAGTGACTGTTACTAGGTATGGGGTTTTTGAAGAGGTAATAAAAATGTTCTGAAGCATACAGACAACGGTGATGGCTGCACAATGCCACAAATACATGAAAACCATTTAACTGAACACTACTAAATGGTGAACTTACGTGGCATGCAACTTTTTTCAAGAAGGCTATTATTAAAAAGCACCACCACCATCACAGTAGAGTCCATATAAATGTCTGTCTGTCTGTGAAGTAAAGCATGGTCAGACCACCTTTGGCATCTGTTTGTCTCTCTTTAATCACATTGTGTACCGGTGAGCATCTTTTACTTATTATCTCATTGTACTTCCTGTGGTGTGCTCTACTACCTACTCATGTCCTCTGTACGTTTTTATGCTTGGTTATTTTAACTTTTCCCTTATGGATCGCCTGAGCACTTTGCAAATTCACACATTGGCTTCTGTCTACAAGAAAAATTCCTCTTAGAGCAATACAACGCACCATTATCTGAACATGGAGACCTAGTCTTCCTCCCCAAATACATCACCAACGGCAGCCTTAGAAGAACACTTAGTTTTCTTCCCAGAAAGCTTCTTTCAGATGTAGTCTCCGGATTTGTCCAAAGAAGAGGGCTTAACTCAGCACTTAGTCACACTCACTTTGTCACCTTATCATCACTTTAACAATCCAATTTAAGACCATAGTCAATTATTCTGTAACCTGGGGCCCTGGAAAGAGTCCCTGATGACAGATAACAAGATTTTTTCCAAGGGGAGGCCCATTCCAAGTTCACTCATGGTTTTGACAGAGGAAAATGGTCAACTATATATTGGTTTATTTAAAATAATGCCTTTATTAAAATAGAATTCAATTCGCCATTTAAAGTAGATGATGCAATGGGTTTTAGATGGCTATATTTGTGCAACCATGGCCAGAATCAGTTTTACAACCACCAGCACCACCATCTAATTTCTAAATATTTTCATCCACCTTCAAAACACTCAGTACCCATTAGCAGTCACTCTCCTTCGGCCTGCCTCTGTAGCCTAGGGAATCACATGTCTACTTTCTGTCTCTACAGATTTGCCTTTCCAGGGCACTGGATTGTAATTGGAAACATATCCAATGTGTTCTTTTGTGTCTGGCTTCTTTCAGTTAGCATAAGGCTTTCAAAGTTCACCTACATTGTAGCAAGCCTCTGAACCCCACTCCTTTTTGTGGCTTAGTAACATTCTATTGTGTGTTTATAACAGAACCATGGGTTTGTGTAAACATAAGCTATCTAATTTTAAAGAAAGTAGATTGTATAGAAACCTAGTGATCAAACGGGAAGAAAAAAAGAGTCACAGGACCACTTTCTAAGTATGTCACCTATAGCTGAAATGAGGCTTCCCTGTATCTTAAGGCTAACATAAAAAACAAAAGGAGTATCAGGGGACATCACTGTTTGTAAAAACAGAATGTCAGACAGGGAAACCGGCACTATGTGGGTGTCATTCTGTTACACTAGCGTGGGAAACATTCTGAGTAAAGTGTTGGGTCTACCAGATTTAGGTTGTTTAATAACGGTTCTGCCAGTCATTAAACTGATGCATCAATCATTATACGAGGGTACGACAAAGTTTGTGGAGATTGGAAGTCAAAGAGTAACATCTTTCTATGACGTTTCTCAACCCCCTTGTACACTGGAAGTAAACTTAATGTTAATTGTTACTGTTAGGTCCATCCAGTAGCTCTGACTCGGCAATTCTTTGTGTAACAGAATGAAACACCACCCGGTCCTGTGCATCCTGACAACGACGCGTGTGAGCTCATTCTTGCAGCCACTGGGTCAATGCATCTCATCAAGGGCCGATCTTCACTTTACCAAGCACAATGCCCTTCTCCAGGGGTTGTTCTCCCCTGATAACATGTGCAAGTCTCGCCATCTATGTTTCTAAGGATGTACTTCTTCAGAGAGAGATTTGTTGTTCTTTTGGAAGTCCGTGATACTTTCAATATTCATCGTCAACTCCAGAGTTCAAATGCACAGATGTTTTTTCAGCCATCCTTACTCAATGTCCAACTTTCATGTGCATGTGAAAATACCATGCCAGGGGTCTGAGGTACCTTAGTACTTTAAAGTAACATCCTTGCTTTTCAACACTCTAAAGAAGTCGTGGGTAGCAGATTTACCCAGATTTATGTTCGTAGCAGGAATTAGGTCCCTAAATCATCTAATTTATGTATAACCCAGAGTTATGAACCAACCCCCATACAGTCTGCTGTTAGGTACCATCAAGTTGGTTCTGACGCACAATGACACTCACAAATGTAATGCTGGATGGAGCCCACAGTTGGAGCCACTGTGTCAACCCATCTTGCTGAGGGTCTCCCTCTTTTTTGCTGCTCTTCTACTTTACCAAGCATGAGGTCCCTTTTCAGGGACTAGTTAGTCTCCCCTGAGAACCTGACCAAAGTATGTGAGATGGTGCCTCACTGTGCTTGTTTCTAAGGAGCATTCTGGCTGAACTTCTTCCAAGACAGATTTGTACTTCTTCTAAGACATATTAAAAGCTCACGGTACATACGATGGTTTGTAATAACAAACGAGCACTATTTTATGAAATACTTTAACACATCACATCTACTCCTCACTAAGGGACATGGTTAGGTTTTAATGACCTAGTCATTATGTGAAATTCCGCGTTATGTTGAAATGGAGGGCGACCACATCAGATCACAGGATGGAGGCTAACAATGTTACACACCTGCCAAACCTCCAAGAGTCTTGCCATGCTGACACATAGCCTTAACCACTAGTCTGTAGTACTCTCACCTCATCCCTACGCATTGGTTCCTGCCAGTCAGACGTACATTATTAACAGTACAATAGGGCATGTCAGATGCAAAATACTGAGTAAGTACGGCATAGGTGTATTATCATTACTTTATTATTATTTACAAGATGTTTTAGTGTATCTGGGAACATTTTTAAAAACTACGCATATCACGGTATATGATATTCTATAGACTAAAACAAACATTTGACCAACTGGTGTGAACTATTAGCTTGTATCCAACTGCTCCAACTTACACTGATTTAGGAGAATTTATTCAGAATCCAGGGATTGATTGTAATTTTATTGTCCAATTAACTCAAAAAGACTCCAAAACCTCCTGCTCCAGAGAACAAGGGTAACATTGGCCAATATGCATACCATAAACTCTAGAGGCAGGTCAGAGAAAGGTACTGCTGAGGTCAAAGGCACCAGATGAGGCGAATACAAGAAATGGCAGCCTCAGAGAGCAACAAGGATATCAGGTGGGGTTTAAAATACAGGTGGGATGCAGCGAAGTTTTGGAAAAGCAAACATCTGTCAAGTTCTTTCCCCACATCACAGTTTCACCAAAAATTTTAACAACCCAACTAGGATAACGTGGTCCCCGCAGAGTAAGCTAGAGCTCTAAGAGGTCAAGAGGAGAAGGAGAGAGAGGAGAAAGTTAAGTAACCAGAATCTGTTAAGATCACAGGAGTGGATAATGCCTTCCTGTCAGAGTAAGTAGTACAAAGAATCTGCTATCAAACTTGAACACGTCTTTAAAGAGAAGATGCTCAGCATGGTAGCATGCACAGTCATTCACAGACGTGACAAGAAGTCAGAACCATACTCAAATCTACAGGAAAGTAGTTAAATCTGAGGCAGAATGTAACTTCGCTTGGCATGGCCATTCTCCCACACAATGTCAGTCAAATGGTCCGAGGTCCCTTCTAAGCTATGTACCTGGCTCATTCCATCACACTGAAACCCAAGCTTTCATTATCTTGGTAGTTGGCTAGGTAACTGGTGGCTCTCTGAAGTTAAGATGTGAAGATGCCCCTGTGCATCACCACTGTAGACCTGCCCTTCTTCGATACGTATGTCCTAATGAAGCAATTACCTACACTTACACTAATGATGTAATTGGGACAAGTAATTATGAAAGCAGAACATCCATTTTCAAAGAAATGAATATCATTACCTTTCTTCCACCCACAAACATTATTTAAGACAAAAACAAATAAGCCCACAGGAACACATGCTGCTGAATGATTATTAGGAACAGCATTCCCAAACCCACAGCATTCAGGGGGAAATAGAGGTCGGGGCACCAAAACCCCAAACACCCTCCAAACAAAACCAGAAAACCTGGCATTCATTCTTACCAGGCAGGTATTTCCTCCAAACCTCTACTTCTGCAGAAGACATGCAGGTGGTTAAGAGTATGACAAATGACCCTACCTCTACTCTCACCTCCCTACAACCTGGCATTCACCTATATTAAATCCTAGCAACCTCTGCTGCTGGCAGGACTCTGGCTTTAGCGGGTCCCTGGGTGAAGCCGGAAAGCTGGTATCCTCTCACTGTGCTACAATGGAGCTGCTTAAGGGGTGCCTCAGCAGACAGGGAGAGGCAGAGAGAGAGCGTGAGAGCGAATATGAATGTGGGGAGGGGGGACGAGAGGAAAAAAGAGAAAGAGCAGGGCCGCCGACTCACACACTGAACAGTTCTCCCCAATCACTCGTCTTAAATGGCCGAGTCTCCTGCAGCTTTTATTGTTTGGTGAAGCACAAGTGAGTGGAATGGGACCAGAGGGTCTTGGGCTTGTCAGCAGTGGGAGGGAAACGACCTTTATTGCTGCAAAAAGGATGCGGATTTCAAAAGCCTCAAATCTGCAGCGAAGGGAAATGGAAATGTGCTGAACGTGGGTTTGACGGGCAGCTTTCCTCATCTGTCGATCACAGGGTAATAAACACTGGGAGATGGCAGGAATGAAGATAAATGCTTTCAGCAGCACCATTCCCCACCCTTCCCTCCTTCTTCCGCCCCCACTCAGCACATGACAAGAGAGTTAAGCAAAAAAAATAAATCAGCATCTTAACCAACTCTTTTGTTAAAACTTTCCTTACCGACCACCTACACGTGAATTATTGCTCCACGAGCCTACGTTCTTGTGAGGGGCCAGCCAGGGGAAAGGGTGAACAGCTACTGTCCCAGCGGCACCTGTACACTGCAGCCCAGTCAGTCGAGGCCATATGCAGGAAGGCGGCCAGAGCGGCGACACTGAGAAGAGGGGGAGGCCCAACTCCCCAAGCCTGGCCGACTCCGCAGTTCAAAGGCTAGTCCACTCAGGACGCACCAGCAGCAGTCTAGAGGCTCCAGTGCAGGTGATGTCAGTCACTGCAATCACTGGCGCACTGCCATCTTACCCAGGAACAGAAGCAGTGTGGTGTGTGAGTCAAAGGTGAAGTCAAATCAGAAAGTGGCCTGCAGAACACAACACTCAGTCTGACTGCCAACTTCACATCCACTCTGCGAGGGAGAAGAAAGCGAATGCCTTGGTGATCTTAGGGGTTTCCCACAACTAGGTCCAGGGGAAAGGTTTCTTATTTGGGGACTTGTGACAAGGAGAGAAAGCACCCACTGGACTTCAGTCTGGTCAAGAGACTGTGTTCTTTTGAGGGAGCTCAAAAGGTAAGTAATTCTTAAGGGAGGAGACAGGAGTTCCTTATAAGAAGATGGCTGGGAATTTGGTAAACAATACATCCTGATTCTACTAACTCGGTCCTCAAAGGCATCCAAAGAGGCATGTTTTGCCTTACATGGTCCACCCAGGTGGTTCTCCTCTAGAGTCTGAGGGGGAAAAGAGATGTCAGACCTTTGGTTTGAGATGCAGGCACCTGCTAGTGCAGTCAGGTGAAAAATTAAGTGGGCGAGAGTATGGTGAATGGATCTAGTTCACACCATAAGTTGTTCGGCAATGAAAGCACCCAGAACCAGGCATATGTTGTGGGATCCTGGGAAAACAACTTGTCACATAAAGATAGCTAATTTGACACAGTTTCTAATTAAAATTCACTGTTCAGACATTAATACCAGGCACCAATACCAAAAGGGATGCACGTTTCTCAACGCTAGGCAACAACCAGACTGACTTTTCTGGTCTTGAAACCAAAATTATATCTCACTACCTCCTGAACGTTTTCAGGGGTTTGAGAGAAATCCCTGTTGATTTCATGTTAGTTATTTTCATAAGAACAAACACACCGTTTTCCTTTAGGTCCCTTGGCTCTAAGTACATACAATTTTATTCTGAGTAAATTTAAGTGGCTCTGGCTCTGTGCACACTCAAGCATCCATTGTCAGTTGGTGCTGCATGGTTTTGCCTTTCTAGAGGGTCAGCTCTTCACCATGCCAAATCTCTCCAGGCACAGGACTGAGGAACTAAAGTTTGTCCAAAAAAAAAAAATTTTTTTTAAGTTTAACTCCAACTGTAAAACCATCTAAACATCCATCAAGAAAAAACAGTGATGAAATCCAGTATAGGTATAGGTAAACCCATTGAGACAGTAACTGGATTAATGGTTTCTTGGGGCTATGGTAGAGAAGGATGGAGGAAAGTGGGGAGCCAGTAACAATGAGTACAAGGGAAAAAATTGTTCTAGAACGGATGGTACTGGTGATTGGCCAACTCTTTTGAATATGACTGAACTATTGAATTGTATATGTGAATTATATGTCAATAACACTATGAAAGAAAAAAAATAGTGGATCGGGATAACTACACTATGAAACACCATGTAGCCACTAAAAAGAATACTGCAGATCTTGATGGACTGGCACAAAACAATATCCTGTATGACATCTCTACTAAAACATAAAAGGGGGGAAACGATACATGTACATAAATATACAGGTGTATTGGATAAGGCATAGGCAAAAATTCAGATGGCTACATTCCCAGTCCATAAAACTTTGCAGGGTGAATAAGGGGAATACGAGTGGTGAGAGACAAACTTCTTACAGTATCTAGTTTGGTGTCTTGTCTTTCTTATTTACAATGACCATGCATTACCTTAGGAGCTTAAAAAGGAGGATTAAGGAGAGCAAAGTTACAATAGAATGACTTACTAAAAAGTGTCTGTTTTGGTACTGAATCTCCCCTGCTTGTGATATAGACATTCATTTATTCTACGCAACTAATAAGCTGATGAATTTACTAAAAACTCCTTGGTTCTAGGCTAACAGTGAAATTCAAGTCGTGCAAGGCCAGCCAGAATGGTACCCTCAAATGTCTTTCACACAGTTAAAAAGTTACGTCTTCAGTAGTCAATCTATTGCTCCATGTTTATGAAAAAAAAATCAAAACAAAAAACCCCAGAATAATTCCACCTCCAGATAAGCATCTTAGAGACAGTGCCAAACATGCAGAAAGCCATGAGCATCAAGTTGATTCTAGATCACAATGACCCAAGACAGAGTAGGACTGTCCCACAGATTTATAAGCTGTAAATCAGTGGTTCTCAACCTGTGGGTCATGACCCCTTTTGGAGCCGAAGGACCCTTTTACGGGGTCACCCGATTCATAAAAGTAGCAAAATTATAGTTATGAAGTAGCAACAAACATAATTTTATGGTTGGGGGTCTCCTCAACATGAGGAACTGTATTAAAGGGTCGCGCATTAGGAAGGTTGAGAACCACTGCTGTAAATCTTTCTGGAAGCAGGCTGCCAGATCTTTCTCCTGCTGGTGGCTCACTGACTTCAAATCAAAGAGAACTTCAACTTTCTCTGAAATCACTTTAATTTAAAAATTCAAAGCAAATAGAATACAGTGTTAATAACTATTTTATCATGTTTCTAGGAACATATTTGCCCGGAAGATACACTAAGTCCTCTGGTCACAAATGTCTGACTTATGGACAACTCATATTGTTGTTGTACAACAGATCAAAACACTGCCTGGTCTCTTGCTATCCTCACACCTGTTGTTATATTTGAGCCCATTGTTGCACCCACGGTGTCAACCTAACTCACTGAGTCTTCCTCGTTTTCACTGGCCATCTTTACCAAGCATAATGTCCTTCATGGTGCTGCTTATTAGGCCAGTTGTGAAGCTTTTTGCTTTCTCTGAGTTGAGATGTAACCCATACTGAAGGCTCATGCAGTCCTTGATGTTCACCAGTAAGTGCTTCAAGTCCCCTGTGCTTTTCAGTAAGAAAAGTTGTGTCACCTGCATATTGCAGGTTGTTGAGTTTTCCTCCAAGCTTCATGCTGCATTCTTCTTCTGATAGTTCAACTTCCAAATTTTTTGCTCAGTGTACAGACTGAAAAAATGTGGTGAAAGGACACAACCCCGCTGCACGTTTTTCCTGGTTTTGAACCATGCAGTATTCCCGGTTCTATTGGAATGGCTGCCTCTTGGTCTATAAAGAGGTTCTGCATGAGCACAGTTAAGTATTCTAGAATTCCAATGCTTAGCAATATTATCAATAATTTGTTATGATCCAGAGTCAAATGCATTTGCATAGTCAATACTACAGATAAGCATCTTTTTGCTACTCTCTGCTTTCAGCCAAGACACAGCTAACATCAACAATGAAATCTTTAGTTCCATGTCCTTTTCTGAGTGCGGCTGGAATTTCTGGTAGTTACACTGCTGCAACCTTTTTAAAAAATATCTTCTGCCAAATTTAAATTGCATGTAGTATAATGATATTGTTAGATAATTTCAGCTTTCTGTTGGGTCACCTTTCTTTGGAACGGGCACAAAATTCTTTTCTAGCTATTTAGCCAGGGAGTTGTTTTCCAAATTTCCTGGCATAGACAACTGAGCACTTCCAGCCTCACATCTGTTTATTGAAACACCTACATTGGTATTCTGTCAATTCCTGGAGCTTAGGTCTTTTTGCGTGTGCCTTCAGTGCAGCTTGGACTTCTTCCTTCAATACGATGGGTTCTTGATCATATTCTGTTCTCCTGAAACGACTGAACATTGACTAATTCTTTTTGGAACAGTGACTCTGCATCTTCCTTCCATCTTTTTTGATGCTTTCTGCTTTTGACAACTCATACTTGACCTTTAATTTTATGTGCATCTGCCCTCGCTTTGAAATGATTGCACCAACCCTTAGTCACAACAAACTCATCACAATGGCTTTCCCTTGCTGCATGTGCAGCTTCCTGTCACTGAAAGGCTTGAAACTTCCCTTGCACAACGGTAGAGCTGACGAAGAACCATATACCTATGTTCTGACATGCCCAGAGATGTCATGGATGGGGTGCATTAGGAATGAGACTATACCCCAGGGCTGTCTGTGCAGGAATGAGACCAAGTAAAAAGAACTGTTAGCAAAAAAAAAAAAAAAATCATGAAAACTTTTATTAAACAAAAAGGTCAAAATGTGAAGTTTGTCTTTCTTCTTCTTTTTTGGCTACTATTTCTTGACATAACCTCCTTCTAGGTCTATGAATTTCTGAAGGTAGTGGTTCCACCTCTCTTAACGTCCCTCCAGAGAATTCTGTGCACTTTGATTTACACTATCTGAAAACAGCCTTTTCAGCATCCCCAAGAGACTAAAAACGTGTTCCTTTAAAATGCTCTTTTGAGTTTTGGGATCAAAGAGAAGTCTGATGGGGTAAGATCAGAGCTGTAAGGGTGGATGAGGTGAGGTTTCCCCAATAAAGTTCTCATAGGTCAGCACTGGCTACCCTTGAAGACTGAGCAGGTGCACTGACCTAAAGAGGAAAAATATAATTTTTTGATTGAACTTTTTTCTTTTTTAAAGGAACCTAAATGAGCCAGTTTGGGGCAAAAAAAAAAAAAAAAGCCCAGCATGCCTCTCTTGCCTCAGGCATCTTACTCACCTGACCTCACTCCGTGTGACTTCTTTGTTTCTGCTAATGAAGAGGGACATGAAAGGACAGAGGTACAGAAAAAAAATGAGGGAGGTGCTGCCAGTCATCCAAATAGATGAGCTTGAAAACTGTTTCCAAGAATGGAATCGCAGACTGGACAGATGGATTAAGTGTAATGGAGAGTACTTTGAAGGTAATGAGGTTGTTTTGTAAAAAAAAAAAAAAATTTAAATACATAGCTTTTTGGGGAAGGGGTTTTTTGGGTTCCCCCTCCTACTTTGCATTTGAAAAATATTTCGTAATTAAAGGGAGGGAGGAGCAGGTAAGGTAGCAAACAAACAACTGGAGACACACAGGAAAGGAGAGCCTATAAATGCTCCCCTGCCATCTTAAATCTTATCCAACAAGGCCCAGGGAGGTAGCAGTTGGCTAAAGTGAAATGCTTTGGGAAATGGAGTCCCACTAAATTCCAAAGGTGGGCAGATGGCCACGTCAGTTTACGTGGAGGATTATGCCCACAGAAAAATGCCCCAAATCTAGATGAATCCACTGTAGACCATGCAGAGCCCGAGCTACCCTACTGGTGAAACCATACAGCAGGCGGCTGGCTAGGAGTGGGCATATGGTCACACAAACTTTGTTCTCCACAAACGCTGAGACTCTAATGCCACGGGCTTCCTGGGTTCAAATTGGGAACAGTCTGTTTGAATAGAGATGAAACGTGCAAACAGATGTCCAATCTCAAGCTTTCCTCTTAGATGCCATCTTCACACCTTGTAACATCTTACCTTGAAGACAAGCAAGGCTTATTTTTACTGTCGGGTTAGGTACATTTCTGAGAAAAGCCTGCGGCAAATTTCTCATTTTCAAAAGAGATGTTTCACAAAGGAAACAAAAGGAGATGAGCTGTGCTTTCTGCCAGAGCTGCTTCTAGGCACTCTTCAGGAAACATGGGACCACCTCTGACACTCCCGGAAGCCACCTCTCAGGTACACCCTCTCAGGACCACCTCCCCTGGCCGGTCATCACAAACAGTGCATGAAATTACCCACATATCTTTGGAAGCCCTTGGAATAACTTTGCCCTGATCATTGAGCCCTGTCTCTTACAAAACCATCCATTTAGCCTCCCCTCTACTGTCCTTACTCTGATCCACCTTTCAATGCCAGAGTGACTGGGTTATTTTTTTTTTAAATAGAGCTTTGATTGTGTCACTCATTTTCTCAAAACGCTTTCACGGCTCCTCATGACCTCAGCTGAGCCAGGCTCCCCGGCCTGCTGTTCCAGGCCTTGGCGATGGGCCTGCATTCTTCCAACCTTGCTGTGCTGTCCTCCCTGTGTCTTCACGCTCATCGGTTTGTAAACATGCCTCAGATATGGTTATGGAAAACTTCCATTACTTCTTATTTCTATCTCCCCACAAGGGCTTTGAAGCCCCTCCGTCTATCCCCATGCCCCACTGCCTACTTTTCCTCTTCCCCTAATAAATGCTTATTGAAAATCTCCCGCTGCTCACACCTGCTCTTAAGCCTTTCTTTGTTTTTTTGTAGTTGTGATAACTTAATTATTATTTTTAATCATTTTATTGGGGGCTCTTACAGCTCTTATAACAATCCATACATCAACTGTATCAAGCACATTTTTATATATGTTGCCATCATCCTTTTCACAATATTTTCTTTCTACTTGAGCCCTTGTTATCAGCTCCCCCATTTTCCCCTCCTTCCTTCACCCTCCCAAACCCTTGATAAATTAAAAATATTAATATTTTCATCTTATACCATCCACTGTCTCCCCCCCACCCACGGTTCTGTTGTCACTGAGGTAGGGTGTGTTGTACGGTGATCAGTGCAATCAGCTCCCCCTCTCTCCCCCAACTTTCTTCCCCCTACCCTCATGGTATCACTACTCCCATTATTGTTCCTGGGGGTGAATCTGTACGGGATTCGATGTGTTGAGAGTTCTTAACTGTACCAGTGTACA
>NW_022103958.1:4752780-4769399 GCF_000313985.2 Echinops telfairi | reverse complement strand
TGTTTCATGGGTGCTATACTGCACTCTGGCTGGCTCATCCCTTCCTTCTGACCCTACTGTGAGGGGATGTCCAATTGTCTACAGGTAGACTTTGTGTCTCCACTTCGCTTGCCCCTTGTTTGCATCAATATGATTGTTTGTTTGGGGTCTTCTGATGCCTGATACCTGAACCTGTCAACATCTCATGATCACACAGGCTGGTTGGTGTGCTTCTTCCATGTGGGCTTTGTTGCTTCCCAGCTAGATGGCCGCTTGTTTATCTTTAAGCCTTTAAGACCCAGGCACTCTATCTTTTAATAGCCGGGTACCATCAGCTTTGTTCACCACATTTGCTTATGAACCCATTTTGTCTTCGGTGATCGTATTGGGAAGGTGAGCATAACAGAAAGCCAGGTTATTAGAAGAAAGTGTTCTTGCATTGACAGAGGACCTGAGTAGAGGCCCAATGTCTCTGACCCTTTCAAAGACCTCTAAAATGCTCTCATTTCCCAAGAAGTCTTTCTTGATCTCATCAACCTGGTGTCACCTCTTTTGAAAAGCCACAGCTGTACTCTTTAACACGGAAGTAGACATCTTCCTTTTTCCTGCAAAGCCTCTGGCTGATGGGTTCAGAGTTGACCTTTCAGTACGCAACCGAGTGCTTAAGCACAGTGCCACCAGGGCTCCTTTGATTGCCCACAGCACATTTATAAAGAGCTCCCTTAGCTGGCAGGGCACATGCCCGCTTCTCCTTTTTAAACAATCTCTGCAATCACAGGAGGGACGCAGTAACTGCACAGTCCATACCAAGACAAAGCGTTACCTGGGAATGGCTGCCTCTGACCACTAGCTGGTCTCAGCTGGACTCAGCGCCTGAGTCCTTGTATCCTAAGAGGCACCTTGTACAAAGCACAGAGGTACAGCCTTTGTTCTGGACCTGGACCCAGGTGCCTTTGGCTCTGAGACACTGCAGAATTCTGACAAACCTTTTTATGTAATTTCCCAAACTTCAGGAAAGCACCCCTGCCCTGGGGGCTTCTCCCTAGGATGGGACTGGGGGCTCTAGGAAATGGCTGGAGCAATATTTTACTTACTTCCCAACTGCAGACAAAACAAAGCAGGGTTGGCAGCGCTCCCATGGGAAGTGAGTAAATGTAACAAGTTCCCCGTTGGGACCACTGGAGGATCCCAGCTGGGACCAGGCCTTCCTCTTTGTCTGCCTGGCCCCTCTTGCCTGGAGGCCAACAGGATTAGCACAGCCATTTCATGCTCTGAAAAGTCAGAAAAGGCGAAATGGGGAGCTCTTCACGCTAGGAAATGCCTCAGTAGTCAGAGTCACTTGTGTTGCTGTTCAAAAGATAAGCAGGGATATGCTGAGGTTAAAAAGCAAAATTTCCAACAATGGTTAATGAAAGGTTTGGAAACAATGTACAGAATTAGGCGATGGGATAAACTCCAAGCAGAGAGGAGCAGGTGCCAGGGCAAAAATGCTGCTGAGAATCAGCACTAGACGTTTTCATGCGTTCAAAAATTCCCATGTATTTAAAATGCCATCAGGACGCCCAGACTCGGTGAAGCAATTAGGGAGTGCAGGCTGAGCCTTCTTGGCACAAAATACCCACAAATAGGCTCCCCGTAGAAAAGTCAAAAGCAACCAGCAAGGAAATTCTTTACTGGACAAAGCTAAGTCGTTGCTATATTCTTTGGATTTTTTTTTTTAATTCTTTTTTTTTTATTCTTTGGATTTTTATGGGGAAAAAATTACCTGCAGACCTTCTTGTGGCTGAACCCAAACACTGTCCAAAGGCATGAGCTTGCAGGACCCTAGCTGGGTTTTGAACCGTGGGTCAACAGATAGGACTTCAGGAGATACAAAACCAGCCCACTGAAAAAGCAAATAAAATTGTGTGTGTGTGTGTGTGTGTGTGTCTCAAAGAGATGGCTTTTATCACATCCTCAAAGGGTTTGTTTACCGTCCTTTAAAAGAGAAGAGATCTGCAAAATGTTTTGCTTACTTTCTATTTTCCTTGGTACTCCACAGTGCCACGTTCATGAGGCAAAGGAAGACTACTAATAATTACTAAATTTTCAAAATGGTGACAGTAAAAATAAATGACCACTTCTCCCCAAAGAAGACAAAACTTCTGAAATGTATACACAATTTTGCTAAACATCTACTGGCTGGGAGTCATTAAAAATGCTCTAGGCTGTGTTCTGTAAAAACTAGCATAATGTGCCAACCATCAACTGTTTCATCAGCAGAAAGATAAAGCCATAGCCTTTCACCTCGTTCGGGCTGACAAAGAGAGATTGCACATCGAGCCCAAAGGACGGAGTCTTGAGATATGCCCAGAATAAAGAGTAGTGTGATCTCAAAACAGAAAGTTTTGGTTTTTTTAACAGAAAGCTTTTTGATGGCTGAGTGAGGGTTGAATATTAAAGAGATCTACCAAACATAACACCATGGAAGAAGTATACAAAATGGTAACAAGATGTCCTTCTTCCGTGGGCAGTTAAGATTGACATAAAAACACATAAACCAGAGAAGGCAATGTAAGTGGCTAATGAGGGGCATAGATACCGAGGGCCACACCATTTAGGAGGAGACACGGGCAGGGGCAGGAAAGCTTAGGTTGGAAATAGGTGGCAGGGTTGTAAGAGAGACGGATAGGATGTGGACAACAGGAGAGTAGCAGCATGGTTCTGGGTAGGAAACGGCTGCTGCTCACTGTGTATTCGGAGTTCAAGAGCTAATATCAATCCAGAGAGGAGCAAAGGTACACACAAACAAAGCAAAACAAGGGGGGGAGAAAAGATAAGGGACTTGTCACCTTTGTGGCCAAGTAATAGGAAACCTGACGGCGCAGTGGTCAAGCACTCAAAGCCCACAGCAAACTCACTGCTATCGAGTCAGTGCTGACTCAGAGGGACCCTGCAGAATAGCCCACGTGGGTTTCTGAGAGCATAACTCTTCACAGAGTAGAAAGCCTAGCAGGCCGCAGGACTCCATGTTGGTTAAGCACTAGGATAACTGAAAGGCTGGTGGTTTGAACCTACCAGCGACTCCGTAGGAGAAAGGAGTGACAAGATCCTCCTGTCAAGAGTGACAGCCTTGACAGGGAGGTCGACTCCGTCCTAAAGGGCTACTAGGAGCAGCATTTGACTTGACAGCAGTGGGCTTGGATTTCTTGCTGTGTATCGTGTAGCAGATCCGATATATACTTGTCTAATGAATAAACAACCTACCTTTAGTGTGGTTGAAAAGGACTTCCAAAATAACTCATTGTAGCACTTGGAACATAATAAACATTTAGAAAATGTGAGAAATTAAAAAGTTTGCTGAGACTCTAAGGAAAATAATAAGATTTTTACTTATATAATTGACTAGTACAAAGAAATTATGCTACTTTAAAAAAACATAAATAAAAAAACCCCTACAAACCACAGTACTAAGCTATACAAAGATACAAGGTATGAATATTAGATAATTGTCACTTTAATAAATGAAATTGTATAAACAAAGGGGTTTCAAAAGTTTGTGGAATAATATTATCTTTTAATTCAATTTTTCCATGAATTTTATGACAGCACTGGAGACACAATGTGGGAATTGTGCCTGGTCTGACACCCCCCAATCCCCACCCACACCCCGAAACACAAAGGGAGTGCACAACAGAGCAGCAAGGGGAGCAAAGCAATGAAGTCCCTGAGGAATCCCTGAAACTATCTAAGATAAGCAGGATTGTTTATCATACCGAGGAGAAAACAACAGGTCCAATGGTTCCAGGGGTGGGGCTATGGGAGAGGAGGGGGTGGGAAAAAGGGAGGGGGAAGCCAACAAAGCCAGGTCGAACATGAGAGTGGGTCAAGAGAAAAGAAAATAGAGGCAAGAACTAGGAGGCAAATACATTTACAGAGGTATAAATATAGGCATGTATCTATACATTATAAATAAAGAGTAGTGTGATCATTTATAATGATAGGGATATAGGTCTAAGTATATATATTCATATATTAAGTATTAAGGTAGCAAAGGGACATTGAGCTTCTACTCAAGTCCTCCCTCAACACAAGAACACTTTAACAACCTGGCATTCCATGATGCTCACCTTCCCAACCTGATCACTGAAGATAAAATATGGGCATAAGCAAATGTGGTGAAGAAAGCTGATGGTGCTTGGCTATTATAAGATATATCGTCTGGGGTCTTAAAGGCTTGAAGTTAAACTAGCAGAAACAAACAATCATATTGATGCAAACAAGGGGGAGTGGAGTAGAGACCCAAAGCCCATCTGTAGACAACTGAACACCCCTTCACAGAAGGGTCACAGGGACGAGCCAGCCAGGTGCAGTACAGCACCAACGAAACACAGAATATTCCCCTAGTTCTTTAATGCCCACCTCGCCCACCTCCCCCCACTATCATGACCTCAATTCTACCTTACAAATCTGGCTAGACCAGAGCATGTACACTGTTAAAGATAAGAGCTCTGGACACACAGAATCAAGGACAGATAAAACCCTCAGGTACAGTAATGGAAGTTGCGATACCATGAAGGTAGGGAGAAGGTGGCGGGAGAGGTGGGAGAGAGGGGCAACCATAACCGCAATGATGGACATTTCTCTCTCTCTCTCTCTCTCTCACACACACACACACACACACACACACACACACACACAAAAAATGACAGTAACGTGGATGAAAGGACACAGCGGACAGTAAAATATGAAAATAATTTATAATTTATCAAGTTTCCATAAGGGTGGGGGGCTCAAGGAGCTAATACCAAGGGCTCAAGTAGTAAGAAAATGTTTTGAAAATGATGATGGCAACATATGTACAAATGTGCTTAATGCAACTGATTTATGGATTGTTATAAGAGCTGTAAGAACCCTCAACAAAATGATTTATTAAAAAAAATAAACAACAAAACAAATGATTTCCAGTTCCAGGGAGGACGGTTAGGAACTAGAATGCAGTACATATTATTTCACCTGAGGTATTTTCAAGTAGCACATAGGCCTTCTCCTTTTTCCTCACTACCGATACATACTGCTTACTACATGTTTTTAATAACCCATTGTGCTTACAGAGCACAAAACCACTCACAGACGGTGGCACCGTTGTCTGAGCAACATTCCTACCTTTAGCAAGGGGAGCCCCCTATGTACCTCTCACCATCCTATGCAATCGTGCTCATCTAAGTAAGATGTGTGTTCCAGAACTGGGGTCAAATTTCTGCTCCCCAATTAATTCATCTAATTCATATTATAAAAATTTTGCATTTCGGACAATTTTCTGTTCTTAGGTGTGTTTTGTTGTTGTTAAGTGCCATCAAAGTGGTTCCAAATCAGTAACCTTATGGACAACAAACCATAAGGTTACGAGACCCCGTTCTGCACCAACCCTAACAATCTATGCTGGAGTCCATTGTTGCAGCCACGGTGCCAATCTTATCTTGTTGGGGGTCTTCTCTTTATCATTGAGCCTCTATTTTACCAAACATGTTGTCCTTCTCCATTCTTGCTTCTAGGGATCATTCTGGCTATACTTCTTCCAAGACTGATTTGTTCATGCTTTTTGTAGTCCATAATATATCCCACGTTATTCGCCAACACCGTAACTTAAAGGCATCTGTTCTTCTTTGATCCTCCATATACACTGTCCAACCTTTGCATGCACATGAATTGACTGAATATACCATGCTTGAGTCAAGTCAGGGGTACCTGAGTTCTCACAGTGACATCTTTGCTTTTGAACAACATAAACAAATCTCTTATAGGGAGCCCTGTTGACTTGGTGGGTTATACATTGGCTAGTAACCACAAGGTCAGCAGTTTCAACCCATCAACTTCTACATAGGAGAAAGATGAGCTTATCTCCTCCCACAAAAATTTACAGTATCAGAACCCCTAGGGAGTAGTTATAATCTGTCCTAGGAGTTGCTATGAGTCAGTATTGACCTGATGGTAATTGGTTTGGCTTTGGTTGTCTTTTTAAGAGATTGGGGGGAGGGGGGGGCGCAGCAGAGTAACACTCTGGTAGTGTAACGGTTATACACTGGACTGCTAACTGTAGTAATAAGGTTAGCAGTTTGAAACCACCAGTAGAGCTCTGAGGGAGAAAGAGGAGGCTTTCTACTCCCCTAAAAAGTTACAATCTCAGAAACCCAGAGGGGCAATTCCACCCTGTTCTATAGGGTCGCTGTGAGTCAGTATCAACCTGATGGCAGTGGGTTGAGTGGGTTTGCAGCAGATTATTCAGTGCAATGTGCTATCTGATTTCCTGACTACTGCTTCTACGGATCCAAGTAAAAGGAAACCCTTGACAACTTCAGTTTTTACTCTGTTTACCATGATGTTGCTCACTGGGTCACTGAGGGTGTTCAATTCACATGCACTTTCTTCTAAGAATGGGAAGGTTAACAAAGGTCAGGAAGTCAGGAGAGAAGCAGCAAAGTTTACAACTAAGAAATGGAGAGTTCAATGCTTGGTTTGAGAAGGTCCACAGACCACTAGACCTTGAGGGGGATGGCCAAACTAGTTCCTTAATATCACCTGAATAACTGGTGAGGAGATAAAGAAGAAAAGGTATAGGGTGAGTTCAATACTTTAAAAAATAGACACATGTCTTATTCGTGGGGGAATGAAAAGGTAACTAAATACCTATGGGGCAGGTCTATTCTGGACCATAGAGTCACTAGGCATTGGAATCAACTTGGTATCGGTGAGTTGATTTTGTTTTTCTTCAGAGGTTTGTGGGAGACTCCAATATGGAATGCAGCTTTAGACATTCTGAGCCTGTGGCCCACTGCAGGGGAAATGTCTGCTTGGGCTGGGGCCTTGGAGAGAGGTTGAGGTTATATGTATGGTTTGGGAGTAATTTATTTGCCAACCATGTAAAACATACCTGGCAGATTCTACTCAATCTATGTGATGGGTTAATTTTATGTGGCAGTTTGGCTAGCTATGGTGCCAGATTGTTTGGTAAAAGACTATCTTGCTGATACTACAGAATAATTTTATAGCTCTCTGTTCACACCCTGGGAGACGTAGCAGCTGACAAGACACATGGACCCACCCTGATGCAGAGACCCCTGCCAGAGCTGAGATCTTTCCAGTGCCAATGGATCCAAAGATTTTCTACCCACTGGCCTGTGATCTTCTACATTCGGCATCGTTGCATGTGTGTCATGAGTCTGAAGAAGACTTTATAGATTGGTATCAGACATATGGGCTAATATCGGACTTACGGGACTTGCTATGGACTGGGTGGGAATGTTTTCTCAATGTTCAATTGCTCTTGTATATAAATCTTTTTCTTATACACACACACACAAATAATAATAATTTTATATCATTAAATTAGCTGGACTCAGGTTAAAATTTTTAAAAAAGAAAAAACAGTAAATAAATACTCCTTCTACAAATAAAAATACAACTCAATTAACTTCGAATTCTAGTCAACTATTAATATCTCTGAATTATACATGTAAAAATGACTGAAATGGCTAATGTACACCACATATAAACATTTATAAGCATATACAAAGGATTTTTTTAAAGCTTATGGAAAAACTGAATGGAAAGATGAGCTTTTTATGCAAACTTTTCGAAGCCCACTCATACACATAGCCACACACAAGCATACAAACACCCAGATAGATAATGGAATTGTTCCACAAACCTCTCGGAGTCCACTTACAAGGGAAAAAAAACAACATACTTTTAGAGGAGAACAAAATAAAAACAACTCAAACCCTAGTCAATCTATCTGGCACCCCCCAGAGCCCAAAGAAGACAGGTATAATTTGGAATGCAAATGCTGAATCATGATTAAAAGAAGAACTGGAGCCTTTAGTTGCTCACAGGCAGGCAGCTATGGTGACTCCCCTTGACATTTGCTCATGTTCACCACGTAAGAACACCAAAGCCAAAGGGAAACATAAGCAAAATATTCATCAGCTTCCCATCCAGCAACTAGGACAAAGAAAGAATCATAGAGACACATGCCTGTGCGAAAGAGTACACCGGACCTTAATCCCATTGAATGATTCTGGGTAGTCTTTGATTGTGTCTATTCCTCTGCACACAAAGCCCCCTCCCTTCAGGCAGCTCAATGAAGAGGAGAAACAGAAGGTAGGCCAGAAACTTGGGGGATAAATCAATTTGTCAAATAGGAGAGGCCGAAGGACTCAAAGTCCCACCGTTCCTTTAGTGAGAGGGCCCTCGCGGCCATTTCCAGTTTGAGAATGTGCTTTAATTATGCATTCCCTACTCAAAACGAGGATCATGTAAGACTGAAATGTAAAGTCACTCAAATTGTCACCGGCAAGGCTTAGTTTCAGATGTAAGAATCCCATAATTTCTCGTCAAGTACATTTTTCACTTTTACTTTAAGGTCTTAAACCTAAGGAGAGCAAAGTAGGCAGGCAGCTTTAATGAAAGCCTATCTCCAAATCCTAAGATGAAGATTAGTTTTCAAGATATCTAACCCCTAACAATTTTTCTGCAAGGAGCAAGCAAGAGTACAGTCCCTTTCTTTAACTGTCTCGTTCGTTTGTTTGTTTTGGAGCGGGGCATGAGTAGTGGGGAGCCCCTCTCCCATGGGAGACAGCTACTAACAACACATGGGAAAAGATGGCACAGATACGCGGTGCCCGAAACTCAAAATCTCTCTGCCAACGAGATGATTCCAACTACACTGACCCTATAGGGCAGAGTCGATCTGCCTCTGTGGGCTTCCAAGTCCATGACAGTTAAGGGAGTAGAAAGCCTAATCTTTCGACCTCAGATTGGTTGGTGGTTTCAAACTGCTGACCTTGTGTCACCAGGGCTCCTCTGGTGCCTTAGAGACTAGTAAATCCATGCCAACTAAACCTAAAAGCACAAGGGACCCGGGAATCATGGAGGAAGGGACACAAAGTATGCGAGCGGACAAGGTGGGGACAGGAGCCAGATCCCTTCTCTTCGGCATGATAATCTCTAAGTTTCTCTGTTATGCAGCTGGAGAAAGTCTATAAATGAGTCGGGTTGGCAGTATAATGGGTGGGGTGACAGGTGAGGTGATTTGTCTTAGAGCTGCCAGCAAGCAAGCACACTGTTTTCACTTAGAGGGTGTATTTTTAGGGGTGGCTTTGGGTTGGTTAAGGGTGTTGGGAGGTAGCTAAAGATTCCCAAGCGCTGGAGCTGCTTTTATCCCACAGGACTGAGAACCCTTCCTAGGTCAAGCAGACTGGAACCACCGGCATTGGCCTCAAAGCAGGTACTCCTGGGCTGTCCCTGCAGTCTCTCTTCTGGGCGAGAACAAAGGAGTGGAGAAACGGCATAAACTGGGAATCTGAAGCAACTTATTTTGGCTTTGCACTGGCAGTTTAGTTTTAATTAGTTTGCCTAATAAGCAATATGGCATTTCACCGTGTTTCCCTGTCCCCTCACTTCAGCAGAATCAGTGAAAATATTTAGGCCAGGAAACATTTGGTAGTTTTCAGAAGCTCTCTCTTCGCTCTTATGTTAGTTGTATTAGTTCTGCCTTAAAGAAAATTCAAGTTCAAATTCTGGTGAAATGCTGAGTCCCATGAAGAATAAAGGTAAGGGAGAAGGGAACCTAAGGAGCAATGGCAGAAAGACAGACGGACACTCGCCGGATCTTGTCACCACAAACACCACACTTTCCTGGACACGGAAGGATGGGGCTTGGCTTGATCTGGAAAGAGTCTCTGCCTTTAGGATGAAACAGACGCTGAACCCCCCATTCCCAGCACTGCTCTCTCTCCTCCAGGGGCACCACGCCGCCAGCTCCTCCATGTCCCCCAGCCCAGGCTAGGCCGAGCCCGCCACTTCTCTCAGTGCCCTCCAGCACGCACGGCCACACATATATTGCCACGTATGGCTGCAGCCAGCTCCCTTTCCTCATGGTCATTTCATGAACCTTGGCTAAGCTTTGCGGTGGGGCAAAGAGCAATTGAATAATCCCAACCACCCTGTGGGTGCCCTGTGGAGCTCATGCTGACCTTCTTGTCAGAGACGGCTTTAATCACCAGTGACAAGCAAGTAAGGCTACATCTTTCCAGTACACAGGCTATCCTATTTTGAATGCCACGGCACAGTGCAAAATCAAGAGCAGAAATGGTTTTGAAAGAATAGCAAAGAAGTCCTAAAAGAAGGGCAGGTAAGTAAGAAGTCGCCTTTATCTGTCCCTCGGGCCAGTCCATGCATTCACATTTGGGGCCCATCAACCAGTTTTAACCAATCACTTTGAGGTTAAGCAAAGGTATGTGTAGGCTTGAGAAGAACTGAATTCTAGCTTCTCCCAACCTTTGTTAGGAGAAAGCATAACGTAGCACAGTCTCATTGGGCACAAAAAGATCCCTTGCCTTAGTTTTCAGGAACTTTTCTTTGCAGTTGCCTCTGCTAAACAAGCTGTGGATTATAAATGAAGCCACGGGTACAGGTTCACTTACAGCCAATTTAGTAAGTGCTCGCACAGTTCTGTCAGTCTTACTCCTACACAGAAATACACGTGGCCCCAGGGGGCCCAACCACCCACAGAGCTCGTTTGCACATCATTTTCTCCTCCAGCACATGGAAATAGAGGTCTCCGTCCCAGAAAGTGAGAGAAGGCAGTTCTGAAATGCTGTCTAGAGAGCTGGGACTTAGCTTGTGTTGCCATGTGATAACTACTAAATTAATTTCTCTCTGAATAACCCAAACAGCTATCCAAGACAGGATGTGTCGGGGACATTCCTTATATGCAGTTACTTTCCCTGGGTATTTAGAACTTTCCCTCCGTGTGTGCCATAACCCTTAAAAAGGCAATTTGTTTAGAGAGAGCCAACAGCCATCTCGAATTTCAAAAAATACTTAGTGGTGGTAGAATATTAGCATCATGACTCCTTTTGACTAAGAACTCCCTCCACTCATGTTCCCTCCCTGACTCTGGAGTTTGTTGTGTGGCTTGCTTTCGTCGATTATGGGACAGCAGCAAAAGTGACATAAGCAGAGACATGGAAATGCTTGTGCATCAGGGCTTGAGCGCTCCAGTTATCCATGGAGACACTGTGTGAGAAAGCACAGGCTAGCTTATGATGAGAAACAGCAGAGAAAAGAGACAAGCCCTCTCGGCAGAGGCCAACCAGCCTGCCAGCTGCCAGACATGCATGCTAGTGAAGCCATCTGTATTAGTTTCTAAGGCTACCATAACCAATCACCACAAACGGTGCCGCTTGCACAGCAGTAAGTATTGTCTTACTGCTGAGTAGGGCAAAGGAACGCCACGGAACTCGCTGGTCTAGAGTCAGAGTGCTGGCAGGGTCGGGCTCCTCCTGGAGGTTCTAGGGGAGATCTGAGCCCTTGTTTGCCCAGGGTTGTTGGCAGAATTTAGTTCCTCGCAGTTGACGGGCTGAGGCCACTGTACTACCACTTTAACGGCTCAAGTGATTTTACTGGATCCATCCAGACCATTCAAAAGAACCTTCCCACTTCGAAATCTACAATCTTAACCACAACTGCAAAGTCCTTTTGGCCACATAAAGTAACATCCATGGTATGGACGGGTTGGGGGGATACAATGTGGCCATCTTTGGAGACCACTTTTTTAAATGTGCCACACCATCTTAAGACCATCCTGTCCCACTCAAGCCACCAAATGACTGCAGAGAAAAGTCAAGTTGGCACAGACTAGAAAAACTTCTAACAGACACGAAATGCTTGAAACTATTACATTTGGGGGTGTTTTTTGTTAGACAGCAAAATTAACTGATACATTGGTCTAAGCTGTGTCACTTTGTGTCCAAGTGGCGTGTTTGACATTTGGTCAACACGGTATCATGCAGCTTTTCCCTTCTCTGTTCTAGTTCAATCAGCACTGGCAGTTTTCAGTCCTCTGAATCATAGAACAGAGATTGAATTGGTCCTATTTCTTCTTCCAGTCCAGGTCTAGCGCTGATTCCTGAAATACATCTCAAAAGAACCAGAGAAGGGCTTTCTCCATGATGAGACACTGTGCACATGAAACAGGCATGTGCTAGAAGCCTTAGGGAACGATTTGATGCTGCTCTTTGGGTGAAGCCAAAGCTGCCTGTAAAACAGGGACACTTCACTGCCACCCACGCGTCACTCCTCTATGCACACAGACCAGTGAGGTTTTTGGGGTTCGGCTTCTAAGCAGGTATCTCTAACCCTTCATTAGTTCCTCCTCTAATCTGGAAAGGTCTGGAAAACTTCAGTGGAAGAAAAAAACACCAAAGGCAACTTAATGTCCTCTTGGCATTTTTGGCTGACTTCCCTGTGCCTGGGTCTTGACTATTAATTGAATGTTATTCAGATTCCATCTCGAAAACAAATGAGGATGGAGACCAGAGGCCTGCCTTCCCCAGACTGGTAAGAGCAGCACAGTGCAATTACACCCGCACAGCCTTGTTTTGGAATGTAATCACCGCCCCAGCCTTCTTCCCAACGGGATGGCAACAGTGTAATTACCTCTTCAGGACTCATTGTTTGGGAATATAATTCTTCTATGGGTCCCTCTTTCTAGGGGAAAGGATCCACAACAAGAAGCCAACAGAATGTAAAGCCCCCTCCCCAGTAGCAGTCTCCTGAACTGAAATTATTTTTGCTCTCTCAAAGTAAGTCGACTTTAGATTTTATTGTTTTTCTACCAACAAGAAAACACCCACACTCCAGGATGGTTCTGTTGGGGAAGGGGGTAGGGAGCAATCTGAACTGTAATCTTTAGTCTTTGTTGGGAGGCAGGTGAGCAGCGTGGTCAGGAGAGTGTACACTACAGCCAGACTGCTGGGATCCTGATTCCCATTCTGTCCAGTGTTAGCTGTGCTCCTGGGCAAATTCCTCATGGATGAGAATGGATCAATAACAGTACACACTTTATTGGAATGCCATAAAGATGAATTAAGTCAATTGAAATATAGAAAGTACTTACAACAGCGAGGGCTCCAGTGAACCTCAGTCCACCATAAACCCAGGCCAGACCCACTGCCGTGGTTCAGAGTTGATTCTCCAGGTAGGGTTCCCAAGGTTGGAAACCCTTGACAGGAGCAGAGAGCCTCATCTTTCTTCCAAGGAGCTGCTAGTGGGTTTAAACGGCCAATCTTGCAGCTAGCAGTCCAGTGCTTACCCGAGAGTGCCACCATATTCCACACCCACGTTTTGCAAATGTGATCTAGCACTAGCTCCTAGCCGGCTGGAGCTTGGGTTCCTATTCTATCCTTTCCACACCCTCCTGTCGGGTCAGCAGGGTGGGCAGTACTCTGGAAAGCTGCTGTGAGACTGCCACAGCCTCTGTGTGAGATTTCATTCTAATGGGTGGGAGGGACTGGCGGTTTCCATGTCATTCCTTTCATTTATGCTACCCGTCCAAAGGAAACCACCATAATGAGACTGTTGTGAAATACTGCTGTTGAAAAAAAAAAAATCAGCAAATGTTATGAAAAGCAGCCGCTGGCAATGTGTCAGATCCTAAGAAAACCTTTCTAGCCAGTTTTAGTCTGAAAATACGGGATATATTTCCTTCCTGTGCCTGCAGTACAGTCCACTTTCCCTTGCTCCCACTGGGAATGTCAACTGCCTTTATGTACTGCCCAGTGTGCCCTCCTTTCCTTTGTCTTCTAGGCCACTTCGGTTTTCTGCTTCAATTAGAAGCTTTTTTTTTTAGTCTTGTGCTTCACTTGCCAAGCAGCAAAAGTGAAAAACCTGGATTTGCTTGCCAGCCCCCCAACCTGCATGGTACACGACTGTAGTGGCCTGGGCTTACAGCTCTGTAATAATGTGAGACACACTGCCTTTGCAGTACGCAGTGTGTGACTGCAGGGTAACTATCTGGCTCTGGGTGACACTCCACAGCTGGCCAAAGAGTAGGTAGTATTTGGGGCCCTCCTAAACTGCTGGAGAGACTGTAAATCAATATGACCACTGTAGAAAGTGAAGTGGTGCTTTCTCAAACAACTGGGAGAGAGAGGTATCCTATGACCCAGCAGTAGCACTACTTGATACATACCCTACAGAAATACAGACAGATATGTACATTCACAAAAGCAAAAGGATGGAAACAACCTAAATGTCCATTGGTGGAAGAATGGAAAAATAAACTTTGGTACACACAATGGAACACTATGCATCATTAACTAATAAAAGAATAATGATGAATCTGTGAAACACCTCATGACACGGATGGCCTTACAGGACATTATGCTGGGTGAAGTCAGTCAAAAACCAAAGGATAAATACTGTAGGAGACCACTCTTCTTTAAAATCAAGAGAAAAATCAAGAATAGGTTTTCAGACCAAAAGAAAAAGGCTTAGCTGGTTACCAGAGTGGAGGGAGAAGGTTAGAAAGAAGCAATAGGCTAGAGGGTAGACATAGGTACACTTTGGTGAAGAGAGAGATAATATACTGCAAGAGGAAAATGGGAAAAAGGAGGAGGGCGGTAAAAAAATAAGACAGGGAGGGAGACAGAGCAAGCCATTGAGGGGTTTGATAAATTGTTTAAAATGGTGAATGTAAAAATGGTGATGTGATATGTAAACCTCTTTTACACACACAAAAGATCCTCAACACTCCAGAAGACCCCTGGTCACTCACGGCAGGTGTCTCTTTCCACATCATGGTCTACCATGCTTGCTCTGGCTTCCCGTGGAGCAGCACAAGGACCTAGGGCAGTGGTTCTCAACCTTCCTAATGTCGCGACCCTTTAATACAGTTTCTCATGTTGGGGTGACCCCCCCAACCATTAGATTATTTTTGTTGCTACTTCATAACTAATATTTTGCTACTGTTATGAATATTATGTTCCAGCCAGTTTGGAATAAAGGAGGCTGCTTGGGGACATGCAAAGGGAAGGAGAACAAAACGCTAATGAGAGCTCTGGCTTTTCAAAAGGAAGCAGAACGTGGGCTTCCAATGTTCACGCTGTTCACACAGGTAAAGACTGATGGAGCATTGTGGCAGCCAAGAGGATTACTCCAAGTCCTTCCAGAGTTGCTAGGTCTCTAAACGCAGGGACAGTGGAGATTGCTGGGCTGCTGCCCTCAATGGAAAAGAAGGGCTGGACTTCATATTGTTTGGTTTGGTTCTTCTTCATGTCTCCTCTGCAGATCTTATGCTGTCATCTTTTGTTGAGGGGTTGTAAAACCTATCAAAGCATTCACCAATCATAGCCTAAGAAGAGAGTGGTAGAAGGGACCCAGCACTATAGTAGATAGTTCTAGATTAAGTGGGCCCCTGAAAAGTGAGCACTGATTCTCAGGAATACACTTCGACAAGCTTCAATAAGCTTTGGCATCAGTTTGGGTTTAGCCTCACAATATAAAAAACTTAAAAGTGTGTGGAAAAAGCACAGGCTCCATGCAGGCAAGTCAATGCTAACATTTCTTTGTAGGGAAGGAGGGGCGGAAAGGAAATTAAAAAAAAAACCCCAAACCAATTGTCAATGAATCAATTCCAATTCTTCTCACTTTCTCACTCACTCACAAACTGCCACAGAGTGGATCCCAACTCACAGTGGCCCTATGTGGGGTTTCTGAGGCTGCAAATCTTTACAGGAACAGAAAGCCTGCTCTTTCTCCCACGACGTGGCTGGTGGGTTAGCAGTTCTATCGCTCATCTGACAGTGACGCCAGGGCTCTTTAAGCAAGGGGAAGAAGTGGGAAATTGGTTAAGGAGTTGGAAAACAGGTCAACTTATGGTGTGTAAGAAATTTGTAGCAGAGCTAACTGGCACCAAGTATCCCAGCATGAATGCTAAATGATCTAATGACGGCCACAGAAATGCTTTAAGGGCCTCTGAGCAATCACAGCAGCCCAGTGAACCTGAGAAGTTTCACACAATGCCCAGCGTTCTGCAGTAACTGCATATGGTGGTTGCACCATGAGGACTGAGATCATGTCTTGTTGATCTACTTCTTATCACATAGACTACCCTATCAACAGAAGCTCAATAAAGAATTACTGAGTCTAAATGGCTGGTATACCAGTTGAGTTCTATCTGTAGGTGATTACAAATTCATTCTTTTTTGGGCCCTTCACTAATCACCTCAAGTTCAAGAAAAGTTGGATAGTAAGGGTCCACCAACACCACTCTATCTTGGGTTCCTGGCATGCACTTCTCTGCCCTTTTCTTACCTGAATAAGTTCATCTAGAACACTAGCTCTCAATTTGTAAACAAATCTCTTCTTGAGATATGAAAGTGATTATGCAAGCAAGCAAGCAAAAAGAACAGATTCCAAGCCACATAATGATTTCCCAGGAACAGAAGCTCAGAAGAGATAAGAACTTTCCTCCAGAGTCAATAAGAGATTCCCTCTAGACCCAGCACAAGTAAAGATTATGGACTTCTAGCCTCCTAAAGGGAGAGAATAAATGTCTGCTTATAAAAGGCACTCATTTGTGACATTTTCTGATACAGCAGTTCTAGATAAGTGAGTCAAAATTTGGTACCAAGGGTGAGTTAGTTAATTGTGCCAGCCTGGCTGATAATCACATGTGGGGCTGGTTGAAAGGCAGAGGGATAAATGGGTGGTGAAGCCTCACCTTTCTAGTTCTCGGGTCTCTTGTTTTGTGATGGTTGTATCGGGTGCAGCTGCCTTAGCAGTTCCCTGCTTCAGCTTGCAAGATGGATTTCCTA
>NW_022103958.1:4714958-4751049 GCF_000313985.2 Echinops telfairi | reverse complement strand
ACTTGTGGGCTTGGGCAGCATTGGGTTGGGATGTTTTCGTGATGCACATTTTCTTTGCATAAAACTCTCTCTTATACGTGAGTTGCTGTGGATTTGTTTCTCCAAAGTACCTAGACTAATACAAAGGGGTAGGAGTGGAGCTCTAACAAGTCTCTACAATGTGGGAATGGTTTTGAAAGTGGGTGATGTGTAGGATCTGGAAGAGTTCTAAGGTGCCTAAATGTGAAAGCCCAAATCGCCTTTAAGAGACTGGTGGAAGAACTACGGACATCAAAGGCGGCTCTGGCGAGGGCTCCGAAGGACACAAGGAGCACCATAGAGAAAGCTCTACCAGCTTAGAGAACACAAATGGCAACAGCCACAGGACGTGGGCATTACATGTGTTTCCTTCCGGTGAGGCTTTGAAGGACTAGTGTGAACATGTGAGTAGACAAAAGAGGAAGGGTGATGCGTTTTAATATATGGCCAACTTCTTCACATATGCAGGCATTTTTATTCTCTGAGTACTATCTTCATGTATCCCACAAGATTTTAAAACTGTGAAATGGGCGAAAGTTCACAGAGCAGATCAGTTTCCCATTCATTTTGTTTTGAGTCAACGAAACATCACTTATCCCATTTCTGCCCTTTGTTTCCAGTTTCCATTCCTCCTCCTCTGCTAATCTTCTAAATTTCTAAATGTTGTCTTTTGATCTCAAATTGCCGATTGTTCAAAGGTGTGCTCCCCTTGCTAGTGCTGTGGTTCCCCTGCTTACTGTTGGGCTGAAATGAAACCACGAGGGCGAGTCCATTTGCAGCCTGTACGCTCTGGTATGCTGTGCTTTCATTTTCATTTGACTTGAAGCCATTTTCAGTTTCTCTTTTGATTGTATCCTTGACCCACTGGTAGTTGAGTAGTATGCTGCTACCTTTTCATAGGTCTAGCTATTTTCCAAAGGTTTTCTGTTGATAACTTGCTTCACTCAGTTGTGGTCAGAGGAAACACTGCATACAAGTTTTTCTCGCCCCCCCCCCCCAATTTCTAGGTACTATTATTAAGCCCATTTTATAGATAAAAACCTAAGACTCAAAAATGTAAATTAAGGTGTCTGAGACTGCACAACTAGGAAGTAGGAGGAATATATACATCTAAACAGTCTGCCTCTAGACCTTAAGCTCTTAAATATTTCACTCTCCTGCCTCTAATGTATAATATACCTGCAACTGTGCACTCTTCCTTCCCACATCCTGTGTGTTTAGTCAGACACACAGGCCACCCAGAGGAGGCAAGGAGACACGCTGACTATACTGACAGACACAACGCTTGGTCCAAGCCTTCTCTTTAGCAAATCTATCAGGGTTAGAAAGTGAAGTCCCCGAGGAATTACTAAACATTTTAGTAAAAGGGTAAACCATAGTGAAGTAGGAAAGAAGGTCATTTCCAGGCAGAACCATTTAATGTTGGTAATACCCAGAAAACAAACCCAAACCACCTGCCATGGAGTCCAACTGTTCCCCAGGGTTTGAGGGTACAAATTTTTTTATAAGTAGACAGTCTCATCTTTCTCCTGCAGAGCATTTGGTGGGTTCAAACACCTGAACTTATAGTTGGCAGCCTAACACCGGCTGGTGGTACTCACAGTGCTCTGGGAAACGCCAAGCACATAGAAAGTACGGCGTCTATTCTCACAGTGCCAAAGGGCACAGGCCTGGGCAAGGCACACGTGAGGAAAGGGGCCATGGAAATCTGTGGCTGGGGAGAACGGGGATGAGAAAGAGGCACGCATAGAATAACGCAGTCACACGCTAATAAAAGGGGCAGGAAAGGTAAGACCCAGTACTTTCCTTAGGGCTGAAGAAGCAGAGACGATTCAGCTTGGACTCTGGGGCTCAGGTGGCCCTCTGAGAGGTAGAGCAAGGCAGTGGGTCCTGAGGACATCAGTGCTCCAGGGAGGGGCGGAAACCACAAGAGTAAAAGGCCCTTGGCAAAGTGAGGCAGCTGGGAGGGCTGGGCTCTCTGGAAGGAGTTCGGTACTAACTTGTCTGTTTCCCTGGAAACTAAGCCAGTCCCTTTATCACCTTCACTTTCATTACTGGCGCAGGATGAAAGGTAATTGGGTTAATTATTAAAGCAGCCCTAGCTAGTACCACCATTACCAATTGTCCATTTATCTAGGATTTTATAAACAGCCATCTTAATTGATATTAAATTGGAACGTGTCATTCACTTTATTTTCCTGGCTACTGGGTACTAGGAGGGTACAGGGCGGGATCAAGCAAAGGAGACAAAGAGGCCATGACCAGAATTATTCATTTCTGTTCATGCTCATTCAGTAATAAAACGATGACCCTAAACGTATTGCCAGTTCAAGTGTAGATCTGGTATGAGTGATTAAGCAACTTGTGTTACGTAGCTATGACACCGGTTGTAAAATCTGGCTAAGTCCTAAAAGTCAGTGAGGTCAAGGCTTCTGTTGTCTACTGCTGGAATTAAGTTTGTGTAAATCTGAAGAAAATCCTGATGTAGGTTAAAAATCAATAAAAGGATTAAAATGATACAAAAGAAGTAAGAGAGGAGTAAACCAAAAAACACAAAGAGGCCAAACAGAAAATAAGTAGCAAAATGGCAGGCCTAAATCCAATGCTGTCAGTAACAATGAATGCAAATGAACTAAAACACTCCATTTATGGAAAGGGCTGTCAAACAAGATTTATAAAAAACAAACAAAAGTAAGATCTGACTATGTGCCTGCTGTCTACCAAAAACAATTCCTGTCTAAAGATAAATGGATTATGATAAGAGCTGTTAAAAGCTCCCAGTAAAAAAAGAAAGAAAGAAAAGAATATTGGGAAGGTGAGCATCACAAAATGCCTGGCATTCTGTAGGTACATTAAGTAAATGCAGTGAAGAAAGCTGATGGTGCCTAGCTATTACAAGATATAGCATCTGGGGTCTTAAAGACTTGAAGATAAACAAGCAGCAATCTGGCAGGGAAGCAACAAAGCCCACCAGCCTGTGTGATCATGAGGTGTCCACAGGATCAGGTATCAGACATCCAAAGACCCAAAACAAACAAACGTATCTATGTAAATGAAGGGAGTGGAGTGGAGACCCAAAACTCATTTGTAGACAATTGGACATCCCCTCACAGAAGGATCCTAAGGAAGGAACTAGCTGGCCAGGGTGCAGCACAGAGATGACAAAACACACTACATTCCTCTAGTTCTTCAGTGCCCCCCAACTCTCATGACGGCAGTTCTACCTTACAAATCCAGCTAGACCACAGCATGTACTGTACACGGGTTTCAGATAACAGCTCTGAATTCAAGACAGATATACTCCTCAGGAACAATAATAGGAGTGGCGATACCATGAGAGTGGGGGAAGATGAGGGAGAAAGGGGGAGCCAATCACAATGATCTGTGTATAAACAACACCCCCCCAACCCCTACCCCCGAACGAACAACAGAAACGTGGGTTAAAGGGAGACAGAGGAGGGCGTAAGATATGAAAATAATAATTTCTAATTTATCAAGGGGTCATGAGTGTGGGGGAAACAAGGGCAAAAAGAGGGGCTGAAACCAAGGGCTCAAGTAGAAAGAAAATGTTTTAAAAATGGTAACAGCAACAACACATGTACAAACATGTTTGAAATAATTGATGTACGGATTGTTATGAGAGTGGTTAAGAGCCGCCAATAAAATGATTTATTAAAAAAATTGGAGTCGCTACAATAATATCAGATAAAACAGGTGATAAGGCTAAAAGTATTGCTAGAGACAGAGGAACATTTTATAATAATGAGATGGTTAATTCATCAGAAAGATCTAACAATTATAAACTTCTATGCACTTAACAACCAGACACCCAAGTCTATGAAACAAACTTGAAGGGAGAAAGAGTTCAATGGTCAATAGCTAGAACGCCTAGACCGAAAAAGCGGCAGGATATGCAGAAGTTGAACACTGGCAACCAGAGTTCTACGTGACTTACGGAACATGACATCTAACAACAGCACCCTTGTAATATTCTTCAGGACAGACTATAAGTTAGGTCGTAAAATTACTATTTAAAATAATTTAAATCACACAAACTATAAATCAACAACAAAAAGGAAACCTGAGAAATTCTCAAATATGGACATTGAACACCGCGGTCCCAAACAACCAGTGGGTCAAGGAAGAATCTTACAAACAAGGATGAATGGGCACAGGGGCCAGGTCTCACCCAGGACACTTCACCAGGTCCCAGTGACTTGAGGCAAGGAGCAAGGAAATTCTGACATTTCCCATCGATTTTAATCAAAATACTGAAGTACATCAGCCCCACATCTGCTATGAGCAGATGCTCATTATGACCAAAGCCAGAAAGAATATGCAGGACAGATAACTAATACCCTACATTACTCAGGCCCTGATTCCTCAGAAGTTTTTTTTTTTAATTATTCCAGTAATTACCAGGAAGCAGTCAAATGCTGGGTTTCTCACTTTACTTTTATAAGGTCCCAAACACATCAGAACACAGTATAAGCTTAAGCACCTATTGGCAAATACTGCTTACTTGAACACAAGCCAAACACAGCATCAAATCAAAACCAAACTCACTGCTATTGAGTTGGTGTCGACGCATAGTAACCCTATAGGACAGGGTAGAACTCCCTCTGTGGGTTTCTGGGACTGTCACTTTTTAAGGGGAAGAGTAGAAAGCCCTGTCTTTCTCCCACAGGGCAGCTGGTGGCTTTGAACTGCTGACTTTGCTGATTTGCAGCCAATCCATAACCACTGTGCCACCAGGTTTCTTAGTATAGCACAGAAGACAGAAAATAGCTGTTACAAACCCAGACGTCCTGGCTTAACTCTCCAGGTCTCTCTCTCTCTCTCTCTCTCTCTCTCTCTCACTATACCGGGCAAGTGTTACATCCCTCTAAGTGGAAGCTTTCTTTCCTGAAGAATGGAAATACCTCACAAAGGGTGTTTCAGTGATTAAAATGCTTCCTCAGTATCTGGTCCATAGTAGGCATCTATTAGCTTCATTTTCTTTGTTCGCTAACAGCACAGAGCTAGAACTGTAGGCTAACCAGTTGGCAGGAGGAGCTCCCCTGATTTGTCCTGTTACCACAAAAAACACTTTCTCTAGGGCAGTGGTTCTCAATCTGTGGGTCACGAGTCCTTTGGCGGGTGGTGGTGGTGGATGACCCTTTCACAAGAGTAGCCTGATTCATAATAGTAGCAGAATTACAGTTATAAAGTAGCAACAAAAATAATGTTATGGTTGGGGGTCACCACAATTTGAGGAACTGTACTGAAGTGTCGCGGCATTAGGAAGGTTGAGAACCACTGCTCCAGTCAGAGGGTCAGAATCTGCGCGGTTCAAGGTGGGGGGTGGCCAAGATTGATGGGTGACTGGCGGCCTCAAGAACCCTACAGAACTTGTGGGAAAGGCACCAAGATAGGGGAGAAGACATGACCATTAACAGACAGCCAAACTACTTCTCGGCAGCAGCTTCCGTCTCTTATTGCTGCTCCTTAGGCTCTTGTGAGAAGTGGGCATTTTCTACAAATCCCTTTTTGTTGATGATTCGGAATGACTTTTGCCTAGGATCTACTGGAGACCCATCTGTTACCACAGGACTGGCCAGGCCTGCAAAAATTGTGGTGTGCATCTGCTCTCTCCTTCCAGGTCGGCCAGATTTCTATGCTTTGGTTACCCTTGCAAACAGCCGCTGCACCACCCAGGGAAGCAAACCTATGGTTGACCTGAGATTTAAACAGCAAGGGTGATGTAGGGCTACCCACCTAGACTTTGAGCTATAGGATGGAAGTCTAATTCATTCTGTTATCCCCAGAGCCTAGAACAATGCCTGGCACACACAGCTGAGAAACAAATATCTGTTGTATTTAATTGTTCTGAGACTATAACAACCTCATTCCAATCATACAAGAGAAAGTGCCTTTCCAGGAAAACTTGGGAGTGCTTACTGCTAAAAGGCCAATTTCTCTTTCATTTTGAAAACCATTATTGTACCAGCTCTATTACATGATAACAAGTAAGTTTAATAAAGAACAAAACATCTGCATTCAGAAGGGCAAGGCTGGGGGAAAGGGCTATTTTGTTACATAATATGATTTGCCTCAGTAAGCACCAGGGGTCATAAAAAGCTGTATCTAGGAACCACTTAAAAGGAATCTGAACAATATAAGCAAAACTCTGAAGGTCAGCTAAGCGCCCTGGGAACTCTTTCCCTCTCCGAGATTAAGTCCTGAGAAAAAGACGTATTTTGACACCTTGTCCTTTTAAAACTGTTTTGGTGAGGCCGACTGGGAAGGTGGGTTGGAGGGTAAGGTTTGAAACCTCACTACTTGGGATCAGGCCTGGCCCCTCTCCTTCCTAGCTGTCAAGTATACTAAGTGCTCAATACAGGTTCCACTTTTTGTTGAGATTGATACTACAGATTTTGGAATTATCCCAGGTAAAGAAACAGCTGACAGCAGAATCTGCGGGGAGGATCCAAATATTTACAGATGACATGGGTTTTTAAGACAAGACCAGCTAGGTACTCTGCAACACATACCTGGGAAAAGGGGGGAAACGAGAGTTTGATTGTGAATGGAACCCATCTATTAAGCCTCCCAAGAGAGGTTATCTGGGAACCAAGGTTTTCTGTGCCGTAGCAGGGTGTTACATCCTTTGCTGGAGAACTTTTCCCCCTATAGGCAAAGGTATCTCCTAAGTTAAACAGAGTAGGGGGTGGGGTTGTCAGGCCTCTCTGGCATTAGAGGTGGGTCCGAAAGGTAGGAAATGAAGGTAAGCAGTTACTGAAGCCGAAGTAACTGTAAAGACAAAAATCCAAACACACACAACTACTTAAACAAATAAATTTTAAAAAGTCAAAGCCAACATTTGTCAGCAGTGAAGGAGCAAGAGATCTCCTGTGGGGCGACGGGGTGGAGAAGCTCTCGGGAGTGTTACTACATGCCAGCAGCCTGTCCACACAAAAGCACCAAGCCAGGAGAGACTTGGGGCTCACAGGGCTCCGACAACAACTAGGGCCACAGAGTCCTTCTCAGATGAGACTGGCAGGAGCCTGTTGGACAGTCAGCTTCCTCACCAGCCTGGGCCTATAGGGTCCTGGTAACTGCCTTTAAAAAAAAAAAGTATCTGAAATTTCTAGGCCTTGATGTTGAGTCAAGAATAGTTTTGGAGGAAAACCAGACCCTATGGCCCAGCAGCTTGGTTAGAAATCAGTAAAATCAAGTTCACAACATCCTCCCGGCCTCATGGGTCACCTCCTCACAGTGATCCCTTCCTACCTTTCACCACTACTTGGCCTGCATCGGAAGCACCTGGTGGCATGATGCTTATGAGTTGGGCTGACAGCAAGTTTGGCAGATTGAAACCACCAGCCACTCCTTCAGAGAGATGGGGCTTTCTACTCCCATAAAGATTTACAGTCTTGGGAACTCACAAGGGCAGTTCTATCCTGTCCCAGAGGGCCATTGTTTGAGTTGGATCGAGTCGATGGCAGTTAGTGAGTAGTAGCCTGGATTGTCCGGAACAGAACACATTTTGAATAAAGGTGGTTTATTCTCACTGCCATCAAGTTGATGCTGAGTCACTGGGACCTTATATGACAAGGTAGAACTGCCCGTGAGGGTTTCAGGGCCTGTAACTCTGTACAGGGGGAGAAAGCCTCGTCTTTCTCCTCCTACTGTTGGTTTCAAACTGCTACCTTTGTGGTGAGCAGTCCAATGAATCACCAGTACACCACCAGGGATCCACACAGGTGGTTATCAGATATACATGGTTTGGGTTTTATCTCTTTCACGTCTTCACATATATACGAGTTGGCTGTTGGGGTGGTGGCAGGGAAATAAACCTTGTTAAAAAACAGGTAAGTCTACTTACCTGGAGAAGGAAACAAAGTTCCCCCTCACTCTCCAGCAGCAGCAGCAGCAGCACACACCTGACGTCCTAGTTTGGTCACGTTGTGCCTCAGAGCCCCAAAACACTGGCCCTGAGCAACACCTCAGAAAATGGCCTCAGCTGGGCTTGCCGGGCCCCTTTTCTGTTCTGTGGACCTTTCTGAGCCAGCTCAGTTCTATGGGTCTCTCCTCTCTCTGCCTCCGCCCTTGGAAGATGCTGCAGGGCTGGGAGCCCCATGTGCACAAAGGGTCGGAGAGGTGTAATTAGGCTCCTAATTAAATCACAGGGTCTCCCTCATGAGGGTCTTACCAAATGAAACATGAACAAGACACTTTTATCATTCAATTAAAAGCACGGCCAGAGCCGAATTTCTGGACTAAGAAACAGCAGGCTTAAACAAATTTAAAAAGAAAGAAAGAAAAAGCACAACCCCAAGAGTTTAAGGGACGCGGGCACCGGCAAGAGAAACAGGTTTCTTCACCCTGGCGGTTTGCTGCCTTGAAAGAAGGAACCAAATACAGGACTAGAAAGCAGAGCTTTCAGCCGGATGTCAAGACACCACCACACCACCACGGGACAAGAGGGAGGAAGGAGCTGCAGCTGGCTCCCTGCCCCTTGCAATTGTCAACATCCACAGAAACATTTCCTTACCTGCCAGGACCCTGTTAACAGAAGAGTGAGTAGCCAAGCCAGGCTGTCCACGTTCATGAAAAATTCCAGCATAAGGCAAGTACTCAGGCAGCAAGAAACGCCTACAAGAAGGAATCGTGTGTGAAAAGCCTACTAAATACTACCATACCACAAAGGGGCTAGTTTATCTCCCTACCCTTAAAAACCAGGGGCAAGGGGCCCAGTGAGCCCAAGGAATCCACAGCAGCCCACACAGGAGTACAACTCCCTCGGATCCATTCCTTCTCTAGTAAACTTGCCCAGGGCTTTCTCATCAACAGGATGTTCCCGATGCTACATTTCTATCTTTTTAATGTGGCTCATTTCCTCCTGTGAAGTCTCTAGGTGGCAGGGCTAGACTGTGGGCTCACTAGGACAGCCCACCGACCAGACACTAGGTTGACAAATTAAATTCTACACTCTCAGAAAGGCTTCCTCTGTGGCAGACTGTCCAGCTCTTACCTGGGGACAAAGCGTCCAAGCGAAGGTGCAGACATCCGGGCATTTCGGGGAGCTCGGTGCCTAGATCTATCGCCATTGTCCCTGAAGGAAACAAAAGAGACCACAATTAAGAGTCATTTAGGCAGAATCACCTGTAGACAAACATCCCCAACCCTAAATTACATCTGAGAGAAGACCTCACAGAAATGTGTCGCCTGACCACTCAGGAATTGGGTGGCCTCTGACGCACAGCCATTTAGTGAGTTTGGTAAGGAGGGTGAGGGTTTTCTTGTGAGCTAATGTGGTCTTTGAAACCCACAGCATGAGACTGGAGTCAAGTTTTTACTTTCCAAGGCATCTGAAATGGATAGATATATCAGGGAGCTTCAAAAGGTTTGTGGAAAAATGGACAACAGAAGAAGACAACGGAATATATATACACACACAAACTAGACTGAAAAATTATAAGAAGTTTTGGGTCTGGGGACTCTTGGAGAAAGAAAAAAACCTCCCATCAATTCCATTCAACAAATGATACCTTCAAATGAACTGGTTTAGGTTCCTGGTGTGGAAAAATCAGTGATGAGTGAAAGAAAACAACCAACACAAGAAGGATCTTCTGCTAGAGACTGAAAAATCAACAATGAGGAAGAATACTGAAAAAATGCAATCCTAAATCAAGTCATTTGAGTTTGCAACAAAAAGTTTGGGTGTTCCTTTATGGACCATTAAGTTCCTCTTCTACCATGTTTCCCTCTATTATTCTGTCTGATCCGAAGGCTCCCTAGCAGACTCTCTATGGACTTGGATACAAGTGGGAAAAGATTACCCAGTACATATACAAGAGTGCTTACAAAGCCCAAAGCTATAGGAGTAACCATTATTTGAGGACGGCAAAACGTCTTGTTGATTTTGGACACGTCAAAGACTGTGAAGGTGACACATGGAATAATGTTTCTTCTTCTCTTTTTAAAATAAATCATTTTATTAGGGCCTCTTTCAGCTCTTATTACAATCCATACATCAATTGTATCGAACACATTTGTATACATGTTGCCATCATCATTTTCAAAACATTTTCTTTCTAGTGAGCCCTTGCTATCAGCTGCTCTTTCCCCTCCCTCCTGGAGATGTTTCATTCTGTTATATACAGGTCATCAAAACTCAGAATTGACTCGATGGCAACTAATGACAGCAGCAAGTGTCAGCACAAGGATTACTCATGTTGTGACATCAAATCTTTTTAACTACCCCACTACCCCATGAGGTATTATTAGCTCTGTTTTATTGAAAAGGAAACTGTTTTACAGAAGAGGCAAAGTAAGATGCCCAGGGTCACCAAACTTCTAAGTGGCTGAGGCAGAAGTCAAAGCCCATCTGATGCTGAAGCCCTTGCTCTTTCTACCACACTTCACTGCTTCCCACAAGAGAGGAGAGTGGCTTCCTGTGGCCTAGTCTACAGTGCATCAAAAGAACAATAAGCCAAAGGGCACTGGCTGGACGGAGCAGTTAATTAGCTGCTTAACCAACTTCACAAAATAAATGAACCTCCGAGAGCGTCAATTGGAACATTTTTGGAATTATCCCCTTTGATTACCTTCAAACTAATGAGATTATCTTTAAACTGGCCCTGGAACCAAGGTTAAGACAACACATTGGCTTTCACGTGGGGCAGTGTGAGTCTCAAAAGCCAGAAAGGAAGGCCTATGAGACGTTTACATCTTGGTAAAATTGGCTGCTGAGCATTCAAAGACAAATCAACACAAGGGCTATTGGAAACTGGTCCATTAAAAAGCCAGTACAAGGTCTTTATTCGCCCCCCAAGATAATGCATGGCATTGTTTTCCTTAATACCTCATATTACCTTGAATTTCTTTGAACTGAAACTCTACAGATGGAGGGAAAAGCCAGGAGGGAGGGAGGGAGGGAGAGAGAGAGCGAGGGAGCAAGCGGTAAAACCACCTGGAAAGTAAAATGGGGATTAAAAGGAACATGAGATCAGAAATTCCTGACCAATAGACCACAGTCACTGGAACTTTAAAATTAGCACAAAGCCCTGGTAGCCACATGCACACAAAACAGGAGCTGACTACCAAACAAAGTAGATGGCTCTCAAATCAAGCATACTATTGTTTTTCAAATATACCTAGACTCCAAGTACGATTAGTAAAGTACTAAAACATTTAAAAGTACAATCAAATTCATGATAGCTTTTCATTATTTCATGTCTTACAATGAGCACTAAAATTAATAGCATGTTAGATACTATGTTGAAGTTAAAAACAGTTATAAGCTTCAAAAAGGTTGAACACTAAGCCAGGAGGAACAAAGTATTGTGCAGCAAATCCACTGCTTTCTTTTACAGCCATCAGACAACTGGCTTCGCAGAATCACACTGTAGAGCTGACAGTTTGCTTCTACAAAGGCCAGAACCAAACCTGTGATCTACTCACATCTGAACAAGGAAGAGTAGTCTGTGCAGCTGAAGAGCGGACAAGGAAAGCCAGTGCACCAGTCAGCACTGCTTCGTGATGGCCAACAAGCCATGGTGACACTCACAGAGCTTAAGGGAAAAAGATACAAGAAGATAACACAGGAAAACACTTGCAGGAATGGAGAAACTCTGGAACTCCTACAACCTGTCACCAACATTTCTTCGTTATTAAACGTGAAAAACAAACGATAGCCTCCTCTCCCTGGGACCAGAACTCGGTGGTGCCTCGTTCCCATGAACAACCTGCTCTGATCAAGCACACAAAAAGAAACTCTGACCAGGTGCACAACAGAAAACTTTGGTTTGAATGGGAGAAAAATTTAGAGCAAAACTCAAATTCGTAAAGAAAGGAAAAGAAAAAAAGACCAGACTTAACCCAAAGGATAGCCCTAAGGTACTCTTTTAGCTTGGAAGTTAAGTCTCTCCCAGGGGTCATCTTTAACCAAGTAATGCATTGACAGAACACCCAAAAAACAGAACACCCACGAGAAATGGCTCTGTAGAACACTCAGCTACTTGAGACCAAAGGAGCAACATTTGCACATAGCTAAGACAGAAAGGCAAGGAGGGGTAGGGACACTGGTGGGAGGGACAGAAACAGAGCAGAAATGGGGAGAGTGCTGATACTTACACAGGGAGCATCCAATGCTATGGAACAAAACTGTGCTTGAATTGTTGACTGGGAAACAACTGTGCTGTGTAAAGCCTTCAACTAAAACACAATAAAATGTTCAAAAGAATAAAACAAAAAAATACTCAACTTTTTTCTAATTTCGTTTCTCCCTCCATTTAAACAATGGAGAGGGAGGTTAAACATGGCAGAGATACTAGGTTCATAGTGTTGAGAGATCCCTGAAGGATACACAGAAAGCTGAGAATGAGATCGGTTTGTTCAGAGGCAGCCTCGGAGGAACAGCACCAAAAAGAAGAGGTAATAATACAGGGAGTGGCGATGGGCATGCTGGTCTTCTGGTTTAACATCTTCATTAATGGTGGCAAGTAGGAGCTAAATGGCATCTCAATAAATATAGAGATGACTTCAAAAGTGCAGGAAACTCTAGCACAGAAAACTGGCAGAGAACCCAGAGTGAGGGAAAGAGGCGGGGAAAAATGAGGAGCTGATACCAAGGGCTCAAGTAGAAAGAAAATGTTTTGAGAATGATGATGGCAACAAATGTACAAATGTGCTTGACACAATGGATGGATGGATGGATGGATGGATGGATGGATGGATGGATGGATGGATGGATGGATGGATGGATGGATGGATGGATGGATATAAGAGTTGTATGAGTCCCCAATAAAATGATTAAAAAAAAGAACTCAGCGTAATTACAGAAACGTGAAACACAGGAAAAACACACCAATGTGGCGCTTGCCTGTGGAAGGAAAACAAAGACATCTTGGGGCAATATCCACAGCTGTTAAATCAATTCTTACATGGCAACCTGACTCATGCTAAGTCAATTCTGACTCGTGGGCATAGCAGAGCTGCTGCTTAGGGTTCCCAAGCAGTAAACCTTTACAGAAGAAGACTGCCACATGGCTCTCCCATGGTGTAACTGGTGGGTTCCAGCTGTTCATTTTTGTTTAGCAGTCAGGAACCTAACCCTTACACCAGCGGGGCTCCTTCCAGGGGCAACAACCAAAACCAAAAGCTCAGACCATTTGCTGAGCGGAAGAAACTATGAAAACTAGAACGGGTAGGGTAGCCAAGTTGGAAGGCAAAACCCAAAGGGCAAGTTAAGCAGGAGGAGGAAAAACAACCCTGGGTTTTGGCGCTTCAGCACAGCTCCAAGGAAACTAGAGGTAAAAGGAGCAGCCTACTAGTGACCCTCCCTACCAGTGTTTCCCAAAGTGGTTGATACTGCCCCTTGGGGGCACCAGGAAGAACCAGGGAGGCTAGGATACCAAGGTTTTTCATCGCTGGGGTGTGCCAAGTTCTTTTTCTGAAAGGAGGGTGGTAGACCACATAAGTTTGGGAACCTATGCTCTGGAGTCTAAATTTTGAAAAGAAGGGAGGGTTCTAAGATAAGGAGTTGTCAGTAAAGATTGAATTCATGCCCAGAGCGTCTGAGTGGAGTAGAAGCAAGGGGGAGGGGAAAGCACTATGGTTGGGAGAAAGAGCAGATCGAAAGTACTTCAGAACCTCAAAATGGGTGCATAAGCAAATGTGGTGAAGAATACAAGATACAGTGGCTGGGATCTTAAAGGTCTGAAGTTAAATAAGCGGCCATCTAGCAGGGAAGGAACAAAGCGCACATAGAAGAAGCACATCAGCCTGTGTGATCGCAAGGTGTCGACTGGATCAGGTACCAGGCATCAGAAGACCCCAAACAAACAAATATATTGATGCAAATGATAGGGGGTTGGGGGTCAAAGAGGAGACACAAAGTCCATCTGTAGACAATTGGGCATCCCCTCACAGAAGGGTCCCAAGGAAAGAATGAGCCAGCCAGGATGCAGCACAGCACTGACGAAACACACAGCATTCCTCTAGTTCATTAATGTCCCCCCACCCCCAACACTCATGACCCCAGTTCTACCTTACAAATCCAGCTAGATCGGAGCATGTACACTGGGACAGATAAGAGCTCTCAACACACAGAATCCAGCATGGATAAAATCCTCAGGAACAGTAATAGGAGTAACGATACCATAAGGGTAGGGGGAAGGTGGGGGGGCAGAGCGAAACAGGGAACCACCTACAACGATCTACGTATAAAAACCTCCCCACACACGGGGGCGGAAAAACAAAAACAAGGGTGAAAGGAAACAGTGTAAGATATGAAAATAATAATTTATAATTTATCAGGGGTCCATGAGGGTAGAAGGGGGGGGGGAGCTGATACCAAGGGCTCAAGCAGAAGAAAGAAAATGTTTTTGAAAATGATGACAAAAAAAAAAAAATGATGACAACATATGTACAAAAGTGTTTGATACAATTGATGTGTGGATTGTTTTAAGAGCCCCCCCCCAAGAAAATGATGTATTACTAAAAATAAAAATTTTTAGTTAAAAAAAAAAGTACTTCAATGCCACTGCCCTTAGCGGTCAGCCACTCTGTGCAAGGCTCACTCCAGGAGCTGACGGGACGCCACAAAGCCGACAGACACCTACACGCAGTGGACTGACGCTGTCTGCCAGGTGGACAGTGGAGAAAGCAGAGCCAGTGAGACCGTTTCCCTTAGAGAGAAGGCCGCATTCTGGGGCCAGTCCTCTTCAAGGAGGACCTTACAAACAAACAAAATCAGCAACGATCAGTGTGTGCAGGTCAGCTGTCACTGCTCCTCCTTCACAGACAGGCTTTTTCCAGGGAAGCCCCAGAGAAATCCTTGTCCATTCATCAGCCTGGCGCTGCCTGTGAGCCAGCAGGAAGGTGTTGGCTGGGTTATTATTAACGGCTCGCCCAGTGGCTGGACCCTGTGCCTCTCTGATGAACTCTCAGAGGAGTATTTAGGAAGGGGGAAAATAAGAGACTTTCCAGGCTAAAAACACACCTTCAGACAATCAAGCATCCCAAACAAGGACTGAACACAAGATGATGCATCCATGGAATAAGCGGGAATACTGCAGCGACGCTTCTAGATGCCCGGTAATTTAAAGGGAAGAAACACACACCTATGGCCTGCTGTCTGAGTCCCGATCAGACGGTCAGCTTGTCACTGCTCAAAAGTGACACATGACTCAGATTCAGCCTTTCTAAAGGAAGCTCTTGGAACACGGAGCCCAAACAGCCATCGTGCCCTTAACAGCACGAAGCTGACTGCCGAACATTAGACTACTCAAAAACCACCTCATTCGCGTCTTTTTCTCCTCAATCTCAACATGTCAGGAGACATCTGAGCTGGCATTCCTGACCCTGGCTGGCACTGTAACCTTGCCTTTCCCTAAGTAAGACCACCCTCCCTTACTAGGAAGCCCCAGCCTCTTCCAAACACTGGCCATCCGTGGAAGGCCCCACCCTGGATGACAGCATCTATAAGGGACACCAAATAGAACAGGTCTACCTGGAGAGCCTTTATTTTTCCAGAGGGAAGAGGAAATGTCGGAGATGGTTTGAGATAACTGCCATTTGTTAAGTTTCTTTCCCTTTTTGGTCTACCTTTTAAAGTTAATCTGCATACATTATGCAAATCAGCATACCTATTTATTTCCCCCACTGGCTGCTTAATTCTTTTTACTTTCCAATTCTCAGCTCAGTCCTAATCCTGACATGCCATCTTTTTCTCCTCTTCTGGAACCCCAAACTGTGGTATTCAGGTGTATTTTATTTGCTCAGAAAGAGTTACCAAGTAAGTGCACCCACTTCTAATCAACAATTGCAAATGGTTCTAGCTCCAAAGAGAACAAATCTTTCTGAGCAAATAAAATAACACCTGAATACCACAGTTTGGGACTCCAAAAGAGGAGAAAAGGATAGCATGTCAGGATTATGACTGAGCTGAGAATTAGAAAGTAAAAAGAAACTGTTGGCAAAGAGCTGAAATGTTGATAGGCATGGATACCAAACCGAAACCTAACTCAGTGCTATCAAATCACTTCCGACTCATAGTGACCCTGTAGGACAAGATAGAACTGAGAGCGTAACTCTTTATGGGAATAGAAAGCCTCATCTTTCTTCCACGTAGGAGCTGGTGGTTTCAAACTGTTGACCTTGTGGTTAGCAGCCCAATCAGTAACCATTACAACACATAAGCTCCTCTGGGGCTACAGGCGCCGGGCATCCTCTCCTGTTCGGAGACTTTCCACTACCTCTGTTCAGTACAAGGGAAAGCCTTCTTCAGAGGATGTTCATGCAAGAAAGAACCACAGCTCTTCTTTAAGAAACCGTTTCAAGGATGTGGGGCTGGCGGGCTGTGACCAGGGGTCCCAGCCTCATCACTGCTGTGCTAGGGGCCACTTGCTAATTCATCAACTTAGTTCAAACCCAGATCCAGGAAGGACAAAGAAAGGATGAAGGTAATATTTTAGGTGAAGAAAGAAGTCAGATGGCTGAACTCTTGTTCTCATGCAGCTCATTCCCCTAGAGCAAACTTTTGAGGCCGAAGAGCCAATCCTGTCCCTCACAACAATTTTAAAACAATTTAAAATTTTAGAGCCATCAATAAATTTTTTACAAACAAGTGAAACCACCATTATCTAAATACTACCCTTTGAAATGTTTCTATTTTACTTTGGAGCCCCAGACACACACTGAAAGAGCTGCAGTCTGCTGAGTTCTGCCCCACAGCTATTCACAAACAGCAACAGGTCTCACTCTTGGAAAGGCCATGGTCTTCTCCAGCCAATATTAAAGTCCAGCCCTTCAAACTTCTGGCTGGAACCATATCCATTACTGCATAAACTAGGTGGGCTTCCTACATCCATCGACTGACCATTGTAGTTCGCCCAGACCAAGGTTATCAGTTTGCTCCTAAAATTCACATCAAATATGGCTGCCCAAGTAACGGTGAAATCCAACCTTCTCAAGCAGGCATTCCAAGCCCTTCAGAGTTCAGGTTCCTTTCTGATCTCTCTCAAGTCAGAAACATTCCATACACATAAGCCAAGCTTCCTCAATAGGCCTTGTAAAATCCCTCCCCAAAGTCTAGGTGGCAAGAGCTAACCTTACCCTTTCTGGGCCACAAGTGAAGCATTTGTTATGAAAGACAAGTCACAGGAGTCATAGGAATTCCAGTCACAGAGAAGAGAGCAGATGCAAATACTCCCAAGGACTCTTGGCTTCACTCTGGAAATTTCTAGCGAAGAGAACTGGAAACAAGCAGACCAGTTTTACAATGCTCTCAGGATTAAAAGACTAGTGTTATCTTGGCGTCTAACTTATTTTACCCATGACTCAACCTCAAATGTGAGAACCTTTTCCAAAAGGGCAGGAGAGGAGGATCGGATTTGACTGCAGGGCAGCACCCCCTCCCCAGGGCCTCAGTCGGCTGAGGTGAGGCCAGAATGTGTGCCGACCGCCTCCAGAACGCCCACCAGCCACCCCATACATCAAGAGGACCTTTTAATAACGTCCTTGTCAAAGGGACCAGTCTTCTTTTATGAGCGCCATAAAAAGAGGCGTGCCTGCTGCCTTGGACATGTGTATGTGGTAGTGCTAAAACGTATCAAGTCAAACTACTGAGCACAGCTCTGGTAATACTCCCAATAGAACAATTTTGCCTATCTGGCCACAATATGGATTTGGGGGTAAAAGGGACCCAACTCAGCCAGGCAGAGTAGCAGAGTTAAGAAAAGAAATGGAAGAGGCCACAGAGACTTCATTTCTGGGCTGAAAGACTAGAATTCTCTCACAGGGATGTTTTCCCCTGACAGAAACCCAGCACTGCTCAGCATCACAATGCTTAATGAAGGATTTATTCTCTTCGGAGCTAGAACCACTTGCAAGCGACTGAGTGGATACAATCATCCAGAGGCAGGGACAGATGGGGGAGATGATAGTGGCTGATGTAACCCCGGAGCTTCTCCAGTTCTAACCCTTGGCAGCCAGGACTTTGCACAAGGTCTCCATCTGCCCTGGAAGGAGTCCCTTTCAGGGAGACAGAACGGGGCAGGAACCTGAGCTGGGGGTGACGCTGGCATGTCACTACTCAGGATAACTGATAAAATGGGTAAGAAAGGCAGCTGGGACAACAGCCATCACAAGGGGCTCACACACTGTCTCTTTTCCAGGCCTTAGCGGTTTGTGGGACACAGAGTTGAACCCGGGCATCAGAAGCTACCCGGCCTTTTTACAGGGTGGCAAAAGTGGAAATAAGAGTTTTCCTTGTGCTTCTTTATCATCTACGCTCCAGCAGGTGGTCTGGGCTGGCAAGCAGGCAGGCAGCAATGTCAGGGGCAGCCACACCTTTCCCCTACTTGTGAACATCTTTATGCAGACAGCAGCAAGGGCTTCAGGAGAGGCCCTCTGACAGCAGGTTGCTGGATTCCCTGTTGCTGCATTTTGATAAACACGGTGGGGGGGCCTGCTGTCTCCATCCTCGAAGCAGATAGGCTGAACAGCAGGAGGAGAGGCCTGGGGAGGCGGTCATTCAGTCAGAGCACAAAAGAACAGAAAGCTGTACCTGATGCTGACCAACCTCCAACACCATCTGCCCTAGAGCTCAATCTCGATGGTTGTGTTCATGGCGAAGTTGGGAAGGGGCTCAAATAGGGCTGCACAAGATTTTTTAATCTGTAAGGCAATAAAAGACCCTAAATATGCTTCCTTCTGTTCGCTAAGCTTAGACATGTCTGTGACTTGAGCAAGTCACAGTATCTTCTTTTAGCAAAATAGCATAGTGGAGTAAATAGTATCGCACTGAGTTATTAGAACACTCAAATCAGATCAGAAATAGGTAGATACTGACAGTCCTGGGTTACAACTGATAAGCTTACAGCAGACTTACATCAAACGTACACACAACTTGTAGTTACGAACAAACTCTGGTAAAGCCTATTATACTAAAATCCTGCGGCACATACAATGGTTCATAGTAAGAAAAGGGTATGGCTTTGTGGCACACATCAAAAAGTTACTGTTACTGTATAATGATTTTAATGATGTGATTCTTTCATGTTTCTGATCCATAGAAAGGTACACTGTATAAAGTACAAACATTGGACTGGTGTTAGCTATGAACTAAACCTAACTGTTCTGATTTATATACAAATATGACTTAAAAGAACAGATTTAGGAATGGAACTTGTTTGCAATCTGGAGACTGTCTGTAATATGTTTATGACTACATATCTCCATCCTTTACCTATCTATATCTATGTATCATCTACTAGTGTTTTCTAAGCTACAAAAGAACATCTATAGCATACATGATACCTTTTATTCAAAAATGGAAGAAAACCCATCTGGGTAACGGGGTTCTTCTCTGGGGACCATATGCCTGGTGGGAGTCAGAATGGCAGAAAGATCTGAGTTAGCAAATGACAGGAGGGTGGCCAGATCACAGTGGGCAGCAAATACATGTACCCTGATGTGCTGAGAGGATGAGAAAGCCCAAGCCAAGAAGAGACCAGCCCCTCTTGAAGGCACTCTCACTGTTTGGAGGAGCCCAGGCCACATCAAGGTTACCTGGATTTCTGCACCTGAAAGTACTACAAAGAGCAGCATGTGTGCTTCTCCCGTCACTTGTTACCAAGCTCTGGAAAAGGATTGCTTGGACATTAGTTTCCATCCAGCCAGTCCCAGCTCATGGCAAACCCAGGCACGGCAGAATGAAATGCTGCCCGATTTCTGTGCCACCCCTGAAGCTGCGTACAGACCGACGAGACTCCCTGGGTTTCCGTGGGCTAACCTGCTCTGCATCCCACCATCACTCATGGCTCCCCTGGCAAAACAGTAGTAGCTGCACCTAAGGTGCACTGGCTGGGAATCAAACCAGGGTCTCCTGTGGTGAGACTCCTCCTGCTGACAAGATTGAAACAGGCTGGTATATCTGATTTCTTACCCCCACCCGACTCAGAGCACTTACAAATGAAGGGCAGAGGAGCAAACAGCACCATCAACTGACAGCAGGAAGAGGCAGGGAAGGGGACAGAAAGAAGGAGCAGATGGTAGATCAGCAGCATCCTTCACTAGAAGACATGGACCACTAATGGTAGGGGGCTAATCCACAGCTGCTATTAAAACCAAGATTATAATCTGCATCCGCCCCAGAAGAAAGGCAAACAGCCAGGGAAGGGGCTTTTGGAAGGGTGTGCAAGATTGCAATGCCAGAACCCTAGGAGGAAAATAGGTAAGTCGGACCATGGAAGGCGAAGACAAAATGTAAACTTGGGGCGTGAAGCCAGGAGGGGTAGCGGGGGAGGGGGGGGGGGCAAGAGCAAAGGTGGGAGGAGGCAGCCTGACACAGGAAAATCAAGGGGGAAGCAAGGGGAAAGGGAGGAGGTGGGTGCAGAAGAAAGTGAAGGTGAGGCAAGAACAAAACGTTTTAAAGTAACCCAGAACTCCATTGTGAAGGACAAGTCACGAGGCGCACACAGCTCCAAAGCAGGAGCCCCACATCCGCCCCACCCCCCACCCCGTGCAGCATTAACAAAACCCGCAGGTAAGCATGCTAAGGGGGCTGGGCAGCCCGCCACCCTGCCCTCGGGTGCCCAGGACAAGCCCAGAGGATGCAATGGGCTTGACAGCGGTCCCCTGTCTAAACCTCAGTACTGGAAAAACAGTAACACCTACAAGAGAAGAGATGTGGCTTACAGGTGTCTGCAGACTGGGCCTCTCGCCTGCCCCTGTATGCATCCACCTTCCCTTAGAATGGACAGAAGGGGCTGAGGGTCCAAGACTAGCTGGGCTCAGGAGCTGGGCTGGTGACCAATGCTCACCACTCCTGCTCCCTTGGCCACACCAGACTGCGTCAGAGCACCCCCGCAGTTCTTTCACACTCACGTCTTGCTCAGACAAATAAACCCCCCTTTAGGCTTCCTCTCACTTCCCCCTATGCAATGGCTAGTGTGTTTGTCAGAGCCTCCAAGAGGCAAACTGGTACAAAGGTTGCTCCCACCTTCTGAGTCCTCTCTGTCAGAGAGCTTTCTCAACAATTACCTGCTCTGTGGCAAGATGGCTCCTGAGCTTCCTATTCAACACAACAGAGAGGAAGGCGGCGGCAAGAATGCTTCAGACCCCAGATCTGAGCAAGTCACGTCAAGGTGGGGGTGAAGGGAGATGACTGGCGGGCCGAGCTAGTCTAAATACTGACAGCACAAGAGGAGGGAGGAAAACTCAAGCAAGTACTTTCCCCCTCTCTTGTTTTGCAGGTTTGAGAATAGCAAAACACCAAAGTCAAAACAAGAGGAGAATGTCCAATTCGAAACAAGCCTGGAAAGGTCAGGAGGCAGCGGAGGGCAGGGAATGCAAAACGCAGCAGTCAGGTGGGGAGGGGCCGCGCACGGAGTAGGGAGAGGCAGGAATTAATGCTGGAGCCTGGAGCTGACAAGTGCTTTAGTTACCCCTGGGTCACCCTCCCCAAGAACTCAAAAAGCCCACTCAGCCCATCAGACTCATGTGACAGGACACTTTCAAAGACTCCGTGTGGAGGAAGGTTTAGGCAAAAGAGACCTACTGTGGTCCACAGTATGGATACCAACTCACAGCGAGCCCAGGGGACAGAGCTCCCTGCGCCACATCTTTACAGAGGCAGCTCCAAAGGCTTACTTGTAAGTTAGCATCGCTGCACTTAGCTATTACACCATCAGGTTTCTTTGAGCTGGAAGGGAGTAGAACCCCAAGAAAATAGTCTGATCAAGGATACCACGGTGGACCGGCCTCAAAGGAAAACCCAGATGATTTATTTCCTTCCTTCCCTCCCTCCCTCTTCTGCTAAGGGGACCAACCACCACCCTGCTAGCAACCCGATGCTGCCAGCACAGCACAGCATCTGAGAAGCATCTCCAAAGAGGACGGGCACCAAGGGGAGGGATATGGTGCCTAAGGAGCAGCAGCCATCTTCTGCCACACTGGCCTGGGACCCAATGGGCTGTCTCTGCCCACAGGGACCGGTGAATCAGCACTGAGACTGACAGAAGGAGGAGTGCCCTGGGCATCGTCACCCTCTGTCCCTCACCCATCCTACTGCTCATAAATAATAACTTAGGAGCAAGAATGCCAACTGTCTGGGTTTGGACAGTAGCCAACTGAGCAGCCCTGGAAGACAGGGATAAAAAGCAAGAGGGTATATACTTACTCAAAGTCCTCAAACTCCAAGTCTGCACCTTCTACGGCCGGGCCCTGGCTATCTGAGGAGGAGGAGGAGGTGGAAGACCGGAGCCGGTTCTGCTGGTAGCGCATGGAGCGCTGGCGAATACTGTCTCTCCGCGAGAGGTACTGGATCATCCTCTGGGCGTAGTAGGCAGCAGGAGATAATCTGAGAGAGACAGAGATGGACAAACACACACTAGCACTAAGCGGGGGGACTCTGAGTGGCAGTAAATCCAGCTCTCCCATGACATCTCCCCACTGAGACGAACTCCCGAGAAATGAAAAAGAAAGGGCATTTAACTCACCAGGAGATCTGTACTGCAGAACATGCTTATCAGACTAACCCCTGTGTTTCTGGTCTGAGATAAGGCAAACAGACTGTTCAACCAGCCATCATCTCATCAAGAGCTGCCCCCTCCAAAGAAGACAGCACCGGGCCTTCCTTTGCAGCTTCTTAATGAAGCCCTTCAGCTTCTCCGGACGCCCTTCACACGGATTCACAGCTTTTCCTCAATCAGCAGCCATCTTCAAGATGTAAAGCATGCCGGGACCTCAGTGATCACCCAGAGACCATCTCCTCGTTCACTTTACAGAGATAGGGAGACTGAGGTGGATGAAGAAGGCATCCACAGGCAGCGTCTTCACCAGGCCTGCTTTCACCTCTATCCAATACGCAGAGCTCTGGATCTGGCCCCTCTACTTCAAACGATCTTTCGGAACCTCTCACCCCTCCCATCCTGGCACCCATAAATATTTGTAACATGGCGAAAATCAGACAGCTTTGAGAATGGAAAGATACTCAGAAAAACAGAAGTTCTAACAGAGAAAAAGAGAATGTTTTTAGAATCTTAGAATCAAAGGCTCCAGGGGTATTGTGCAATACGGAAGCACCGCTGATTTTTTTTCTTCCACCCTTCTCAGTAAATAGTTGGCCTGGGCCTAGGTTTTCAAGCTAGGGGTTTAGTTTATCTTGAGACTCCAAGTCACCTTCCTGGTGTCCTATATGCAATTCCCCACATCTCTCACAACACTGCGAGATGAGCTCAGTCTACACACTGAGGTGAGAGTAAAACAGGAACAGAAAAACCTCTTCTGTGATAATATCAAGTGGAGTACTAAAAACATTCGGGGCTTAAACCTGCCTGCAGCACACAAGTCCACTCAGTAATTCCACCAGGAATTTTATCCTATAGAAACACACAAGAACACAAAGGTGTAGGACGTGGTTCATTTGCAACAGTGCTAGTAATAGAGGAAAACTGGGACACATCCCAAATGCCCATCAACAGATTAGATCAATTCTAGCCAAACTAAGAAACACCATGTAACTATTAAAAAGAGTAAAGTATTACTACACACTCCAAAGAAAAGCAGGGAGAAAACTGGAGAATGGGATGTATGTATCGACTATTACACGTATATAAAAATGCACATTATTATAATTCAGGATCAAGCTAAAAGGAGACACAGCAATCAAAAGTGAGGGTTCTTGGGGATCTTTATACTTAATGCACTTCTGTAACACTTGTATATACCTGGGGAAAGAGTCTATCTTGTTATTACCATTTTTTAAAAATCTGATTTGAGCTGGAAATGGTCCTCCTCAAATGGTATGAAAGTATTTACAAACATCTTGCAACTTGACCTTTTTCATATCCCCGGACATGTCCTCAGTAAATGCACTGACCCAGGCCAAAGAAGACCCTGCTGTCAGCTGCTACCAGAAAGGAGGCTGAAATGCCTGTCACCAGAGGTCTCTCTCGTCTGTCTGACCAGCCATCAAATGGAACATCCTGGGCATGCTGGCTGACAGTCTTTGGAACTCAAATGTCTGCTGTGGAACAGTATGCTGCATTTGGCACCATGGAATCCCAGTATCTATGCAGAGCAGGTGGGCGTGGGTTATGCAGATGACTTGGCCAAGAAATCAGGGTAAGAACTTCCTCAACGGGTGGGGTTCTCACTTTCCCTTTAGGACCCTGCTCCCTAGCATTGTGCAAGGATAAGTCACATAATCCTAAATTTTCAAAAGAGAAAGCCAATACTCCTAAAATTTTTCTGCTGTCTACCAATTGTACATCTAGCAGAAATCAACCAGTTGTTGGGTAAATCCTCTATCAATAAAGACTAGAAAAGAAGGCAGTAGTAGAAACGTTTCAAGCAGAGAATGAAGAAATTTTTAGTTTTGTTTTAATGATTTTGAGAAACGATCACTGAGTGCATTCACTCTTTGGTTGACAGCCTCCCTTACAAATGGGGTGGGGGTGGGGGGTTATAGGTAATAGAATTAGTAATAACAACCCTGCTGCTGCTAATAAAGATAATCCTTTTGTCGGGGGTACAATTTCAGTCCTAGGTAACCCCAATGGAGTAGTTTCACTATTGAACTATATATAAGGAATCTATAAGCTGTGAAACAATGTGTCAATGGTTAAAAATAAATCAACCAAAAAAATCCTCCTGGCACACTATTAAATACAAATACACTCATGCTTCAACCCTTTAAAGTTTTCAGAGGGAGGCCAAGGACCTGAATGCTGAGGAGAAAGAGACCTAAGACTGACCTCCACACATGGTGACGCATACGGACAGTGACGCCTAAGCGGAGAAAGAAATGAAACCACTGGAATATGCGGTACCACTCCTCTTCCTTCTAAAGAGCTTGGGGAAACCACCAGCCAACCCTAAAATGTCTCAGGTGTAAATCTCAAACGTTTAAATAAGTTCTCATGATTTCTTAAAAAACAAAACAACACTTTCCCCTTCAAAACATATTCTGTGTTAAAAGGACCAACACCACAAAGCCTGGCACTTTCTGGGAATACAGAGATCAGAGTAGGAATAAATAGTAGATTTATTCCATGAAAGAACAAATATAGAACTTTGTCTTTAGGAAGCACTGTTGAATTCTGTCGGGCCCTATAAAGCACTATTCTCTAGCAAAAAGTTCTCTACCTCTGTGTTTCAAAGTAGTTAGGGTTATGCTCAGGTCATATCAGAGGCTAACGAACTCAATGTTTAGGCCATCGTCTGAATTGTGGGCCAATTTTGAAGGCATCAATCCCAGTGGGCCCTGATCCTTGGATTCACCATTTTGGGGTACAGGGAGGGAAAAAGAGTGCAACACAGGATCTTTTCACTTGTATCACAGAGAAGATGCTCAGTACCACAACACAAATGCAGTAACGAGGAAATCCTGTCACTCGCCCGGTGGACTAGGAATGGTGTGCCAAGCTCGGTGAGCTTTCTCTGACCTTGCCAACCCCACCACTGTAAATTCACCTGTCCTTTGGTAACGCCTTTCAATGTGCTTTAGGGTGAGACGAAGTACACACTATCCCCCTTTTAGATCACTAACAGGATCAGGAAATTCAGCTCTGGCCATCCGGAGGGGCTGTCTCTATAGCCTCCAAATCCGTGCCCTTATTGCCCCTCCTCTTTTACCAGCAGGGGGGCAGTGTGGACCTGGAACTCAACTGAATTTCTTTTCTCCTCTTTGAGAACTTTCCAAATGTCTTCTAAATTAGTTTGTGAAGCAAGCACTTGAATAAAATGCAGCTCGTTTTCTCTTCCTTCAGGGAGTCAGCCTCAAAAAGTCAACATCTGGATGAACTTGACTCCTGCCTTTTAGTTATATATTCTTCACGAATTAGAAATCCTCAATTTCTCACTCAGTTCTGTTCATTGTAGGTCATCTCTCATTTCTTCCTGAGGTCCCTCCTCTAGCCCCCTCCCCCAGCCCCTTGCAAAAAGTGCCCCAAAGGAAGACCACTCCGTCATGAACGTCTGTCAGCCCAGGATTCTGTTCACTTACCTGCAACCATTCCCAATCACCTGAACCACCTGCCTCAAAAATGTACCTGAAGAGTCAAAGAGCACCAGGACCAGAGAGGCACAAAGGGGGAGTCCAACTGCGTGGCAACCCCAAGGGCCGCCCCTCCCCCCACCTGGTGCCACTTCTCACTTTGGCCTTACCTCGCTGGGTCTGGGTAAATTGGGTGCTCTCTGGATCCTGCTCCATCATAACGGGATAAGGAAATGAGGGAAGACTCCAGCAGCCTCCTAGCAGAGATTAAAAAAATGGCGATAATCCCTGTCAATTACCAACTCAGAGGTCATTCATAAGGAAACACGGGAAAGATAAACAACTTCCCCCTTCGTTGTAGCCAGCTAGCACCTGAGCTCTGTAGGTAAGGATCACACCCTTCCTACAAGCTGAGAATTGCAAGTGGTGAGGGACTGAAGAGCTTCAGAGCGCCCACAATGGCGAGGCCACCGTGTTTGGTTGGCTCCTGCTTCCCAGCAAGAATGGCAGGCTGGCTCTGGCATGCTTACTTCTACTTGCAGTGCCCCCAGGAGACAGACAGAAGGCGAAGCTGACACAACAGAGAGGGGAGTGGGACACGTGTGGCAATGAGTGCAAACCCTTTACTTAGTGCTCTGTTCCTCCATGTCACCGCAATCCACATGGCCCCGTATCTTCTACTCCATCCCACTATGCCCACACACCCCTTTTGTTTCCCAAGCAAAATAACTCTTAATAACTCACAAACTTCTTTAATTACATAATCTAGAAAGACCAATCATAAATTCAACTTGGAGTATGTGACACAAGTTTTGAGGAATTTTTTTTTTTTAATTAAGTCAGACAATATACTAAGCGGCTCCCATGCAGTTCACCCCGGGCTGGAAAGGCAGGTAGGACAACACAGAGGAGCGCCCTGGGTCTAGAAGGGAAGCCCAGCACAAGGACTCTCTCTGTTAGGCACTAACACCAGGATGCCAGGGAAGGCCTCTCTCAACTCCAAAATGCCTCAAACCATTCGGCTCCAGGGCCTGGTCAGGTGACCTTGCAAACGTCCCCACCAGGAGTGACAGACACTGGCAAACAGGAAGGCCTGTGTCCCATCACTTAGCTCCAGCAAACTGTTAGCATGCTGGAATGTGGGCTTAGCATTGCTGGCTCTTCCTATGTTTTCAGAGAAGCTGTAAGTATGGATTTTTGCCCAGAACCTCCTGATGTGAGCTAAAAATACACAAAACAAAACAGCCTGGAGGGAGGGGGAAAGGTGTGTACAAGGACCAGTTTAAATACACCTGATAAATGTGGCCCAGGGACCCCGGTTTTCCATGTCTGCCACACTGCTTCCAAACTCCAGCCTGCCCTGATGGGAACCAACCTCCTGCCACAGGACAGGATTCACAGGACGGCCTGAGAAAGTAGTGCCGGTGGCCCTATGCAGTGGCCCCCACTCAGCTCTCCCAGGAGGTTTCTGGCTCCCTGCCAGAGACCCTGCTTTCAAGCAGAGGTGCAAGAGAAGGGCAGCAGCCACCAATCTTCCCCAGTTGACTTCATTCCATTCCCTGTTATGAAAACGAATGGGCTGTAGGTACAGCCACGTGCAGTTACTTAAGCCAGCCATGGCATTTCTCCTCACAGCAAGCGGGTGGAAGAGAGAGCAGAGGTTCTATCAGTGAGGCTTGTGAGCAAGTTTTCCTGCCCAAGCTGACCACATGCTAAATGGTGCTTTTGATCCGGACAAGGTTTGTAACCACAGACTCCTGCCCTCACCCCTTAGCCTCCCCTCCTGGGACACTTTACCCAGTTCTACCACAGATGGGAGAAAATGAAAGAAAGCAATAAAACACAGCTCCTCCTCCTTTGAGAGGCTGACCCTTCAAGGAATCTACATTTACAGCAGCAGAAGAAATGCTGGATTTTGTCACTTCTAAAATATACTTGAAAAATAAAAATAAAACCAACATTTCTTTACATGTCTCAACTGGGATACATCTTACAATTGTGGGTCACCGTTTAATTGGCAGGCTTTCCCCCCTTCATAGGGTCACATACAATACAGACATATCTTTGAAATACAACAATCTCTGAGAGAGATGGCGAGAGGTACATGGGTTGGAGAGGAAATGAGCAAAATCTTGAGAAGTGTAACTAGATTCGAGACATTACATCTGCTTCTATTGGCAGTACTTTCCTCATTCCTAATGAGCGCGTTCTACAGGGATTGGGTGGGAGCTGAAGAACGGAGGCCAGATCTGGAAGCAGCTTCTTCCATCACACTGTGCTCTCTCTCTCTGGGGACTGCCCTTGATCCCATTGAGCCTGCCCTGTTAGCCTCCAAATGGCCGCCCACTGAGCAGAGGCCTTTGGCAAGGAGGATCCTCCAGAGTAACCCAAACATATCCTCCCTAAGTCCTTCTGGGAGGCCTGGTGGCACAGTGGTTAAAGTGTATGGCTGCCAAATAAAATATTAGTTGACTTCCACATAAAGGCTTACAGGCTTGGAAACCCGATGGGGCCGTTCTATTCTGTCCTATGGAATCCTATGAGTCGGAATTGGCTCAAAGGCAGGGAGTTTGTGGATGTTTAGCTTTGTTTAAGTATGTCTGCTTGGAAAGTAATCCTGGGGATTAAGTTAGGAGGTAAATACAAGGGATGGGGGTCTCTTCAAAAAGCTTATGAAAAAATGAAACTGAAAGCTAGCGAGAATTTTCCATGAACTCTCTGAAGCCCCCCACTGTGCCAAGGCAGTGGCAGTGTACAATGAGTGACAGAGTCTGGCGATGCAGGAAAGGTTGTCAGCACTAGAACAGCATGGATCAGAGAAATCTGCCTTTATGCTTCCACGTTCTAATTCTCCGACATTGACTTCCCACCTTACCCTCCTCCTATCTACATTAGGAAGTGTTCCCTTTTTTTTCCCGTATGTTAAATATTTTATTTTGTAATCAAAATAGGCAGTACAAACCAGTTAACATAACAAAGATTGATATAAATACCTGCTTATAAACTTTACAAGGAAAAATACCCATAAGCATGGTGGCCGGGCTTCAAACACGAGGCAGAGACCAGTCAGGCGGCTCTGCTTTCAGAAGCAGGAGCCCAGAAGCTGAGGGCAGGGCAGCGGGGGCTGCTCCACTGGAAGGGTAGAGTCCTTCCAGGGGTCCAACACCATGGAAAAACCCTTCTGAATGTGAGGCATTCAGACCCAGGAGGGAGGTCCAGGATGCTGCTCAGGGGCTCCTGAGCTGCTGGGGCTCCTTTGTTCCCTCCCGGTCCCTGCTTGGCCTGGCTTCCAATCTAGGGTCAGCCTGGGCCAGTCCCAGGAGCCAAACACCAACAACTGTGAGATGCCCTCTAAACCAAGAAGGCAAGATAACCCAGTAAAGCAGAGGGTCCAAAGACCCTATACAAACTCAGTCTCCAGAGAGCCCCCAAACAAGCTTCTACTGGAACATGCATCCCTTGTGCCTACTTAACTACAGAATCGGCTGGCACCATTTGCTTTCCAGGCAATACAGTGGGCTCGGCACACCCCATCTGTCTGTATCACTGCCAAGATACAACATCCAAAGACCAATCACTAGGAATAGTCTCCCTTCACGTGCATTACTAATGCTGCATAAAGTCGGTAGAGTTAACAACATAAGTAATAACGGAAGGAGTGAAAAACGACTTTTCTAAGTGCAGATGAGTAAAGAAAGAACTTGAGTTATCAAATGAGTAATCATCACTACCACTGCTAGGAAGCTCAAAGAATGACCTTGGTTCCTTGCAAACTAACTTCCTGCAGAGTCACACAGAGCTGTCATTGGGGAAACAGCACAAGAAAGCCTTATCAGGTGGCAGTTCCACACTTCAGCTCTGGCCATCAGAAATTTGACTTGATTCTATTATCTGCCATGTAATTCAGAAATGCAAAATCAGAGAGGGCTTAGAAAAGCCTCGGACAAGCTTGTTCAAACTGGAAGCTGCATTTCACTGTGACCTAAGATCTCAATTTAGAAATGGATTTCTTGTAGAAAACACGTACACCTGCTTGCCACCTATTCTTTTCTCTACAGCTTGCCTGGTTTATTCTATCTGTGGTGTCCAAGCGAAGTATGTTACCTTGATCCGTAGAAGAGCAAGAACAAATGAGGCTTTATAATGCAATAATCATAATATATTTAATACACATATATAAAGGAATCCTGGTGGCACTGTCAGGTAAGCTGTGAACTACTGCAGGTTGGTAGTTCAAAATTCACCAGTGCTCCGAGAGAGAAAGATGAGATTTTCTGCTTCTGTAAAGACTTTAGTTTCAGAAACAATGCCGGTGGTTGCTATGAACCAACTCTATAGCGGTGGGCTTTGTTTTATTTAAGGATTGTGCAAGAATCTTTAATTAACAGAGTCTGATGGTTACAGGTCTTAGAAGCTTTTTTAAAAACTAGTATATTTTAAATGTGTATTGTTGAATGGAAAACTGATCAGCTCTGTAAACCTTCACCCAGGGAGGGGAGAAAAAGGAGAGGTTGGCACCAACGGCTCAAGTAGAAAGAAAATGTTTTGAGAATGATGGTGGCAACAAATGTATAAATGTGCTTGACACAATGGATGTATGGATTGTGCTAAGAGTTGTTGAGTGCCCAATAAAATGATTGTAGGCTCTCCTGCCCTCTGCCCGTGCTGTGTGCAAACCTGGCTGTCCAGGAGGAGCTGTAAATTCCTCGTTGCAAGGAAACCATGCCAAGTGCCAAAGTGATTGAAGAGCCAGCTTTCTCGTCATGCATCCCCAGTTTCACAAATATCACGTGAGATCTTGAAGCCAAGACTCTGTGACACTTGAATATACCACAGAAGTGTCTTCTGCCCAAGACTCCTCGCACCTCTTCAGCTCAAAGCAAGAGCCAACCTGACCTAAGCTCTCCCGCGGTGACCAAGCAGCTTGACTGTGACCTGGAGACCATTGAGAACAAAGCAGAGTCCACCCTCAGCAACTTCACCAAGTACCTCCCAGCCCTCCAAGGATTTTAGGAAGGCCCTGCGCCTGACCATGCAGGTGGAAGAGCAAGCCAGCAAACAAATCGGCAAGAAATAGCCCCAGTGAGGACTGCCAACAAATTTTAAAATAATGTAAAGTTTCCCACAAACTTTTTGAAGCCTCCTTGTATATCTATCACACAACTGTCACCTGTTCAATTATTTACAGGTTTAAGCAATTACAAGAATGTGTTTGCAAGCGTACCCTTCCATGATCCATGTAGTTTTTCCATCCCCGCTATCCTCCACCCCCCACCTTCTGTATACTGACCCTAGTAACCACTAATAAACTTTGATATCTATAAAATAAAAAGATTAAAAAATAAATTAAAAAACTTTAACCCAATTCACAAAAAAGGTGTTGTTTTTTTTAAGGAAATCCAATGTTTTAAAATATATATTGAGGGGAGGAGGAAGGGAGGGGGAGGGGAAAAAAGGAAAATGAGCTGATTCCGGGAACCCAAGAGGAAAGCGAATTTTGGGAATGAGGGCAATAAATGTACAGATGTGCTTTACACAATTGATCTATGTATTGTGATGAATTGTATGAACCCCATTAAATTGATTTAAAAGAATATATATATATATATATTAACCACAACTATGTGAAATATAAAACATTAGCAAAAAGTATGATAGATCAAATGTGGTAAATCTCAACATTTGGGAAATATGAAGTAAAGTAAGGAATGTTTTTGTATTATTTCTGCAACTTTTCTGTAAGGCTGAAATTATTGCAGAATAAAAAGTTCAAAATTTTATTCAAAAAAAATGAAAGTACCAATAAAATGATTTTTAAAAATGAAGGTAGACTATTGAAAACTAAAGAGGCAACTAATCATTTTCAAAAGAACTACTCACTTTTCCAAAGGATTTCCTCAAATAAGAAGTTATCTCAATGATGTAAAGCAAATGTTGGTCAACTCCAGGCCTTATTTTTAGAAATCAAGTTCTTTGAAAGGTAATCAACCAACAAACCAAACTCTGCCATCAAGTCGATACTGACCCATAGGGACCCTATAAGGACCTGACAGAACTGCCTCTGAGTTTCCAAGTCGATAACTTTTTATGCGAGTAGAAAGCCCATCTTTCCCCATGGAACAGCTGGTGGTTTTAAACTGATGACCTTATGGTTAGCAGCCCAATGCATAGCCACTACACCACCAGGGCCCCTTGAAAGATAAGGGGAGTTATTAAAGGAACCTCACTCACTCACTGCCACTGAGCCCATTCGGACCCACAGCAGCCCTCCAGGACAGCGTAGAACTGTTCCTACCAGTTTCTGGGGCCAAGTCTTTACAGAAACAGAAAGTCTCATATTTCTCCCAAGGGTGGCTGCTAGTTTCCAACTGCTAATCTTGCAGTTAGCAGCCCAATGTGCAATCTAGTACGATGTCAAAACTTGAAATCAGAGTATCAAGCACTACAGCAATTAAGAAAACTAATATATATATTAAATCCTACTGAAACCATAAGCCAATAGGAACACAATTCAAACTATACAATTCCAGACACTTTCAGTGAAAATAACAGAAGTATTCTGCAAAAAGTCTGAAGGCCACCAGAGGGGTCCCTAGATCAACTATCCCGTTAGCAGGATCAAATCCTTTGATGAGTGTGAAGACAGTAAAAACTAGCGGAAGAAACTCTGGAACAGAAATGTTGTCGGGGCAGATGAGATGGGTCAACCAGAAGATTCCGCTTCAAAATCAATGGATTATCAGGGTTGGGGAACAGGAAATTTAGGAACCACTCTAGACAGAATAAACATGCTACTGACATGCTCCTTTAACAAGTTGTCAGAGAACAGAGAAAATCAATATCCCAGTGCAAGCAAACACGCTCAGATCCTCTCCACCGGAAACAGATAACTACCAGAACTACACTGTTCTGACAAGCTGGCTCCTGCAAGTTAAGATGCCATTTGTGCCTTTGCCTCTAGAGTCATTCCCTAGCCTAGTTCTATTGTCTGAGTGACATCTGCTATTTGAATTCAGTTGGGCCAAACCCAAACTAGTCTCTCCCTTCTGTCTGCAAAAGAAAATCCAAACAATTCAGCTTGGTGTCCAAAGACAACTTAGCTATGCAGTCAAATCTCCAATTCCTTTTCAGTATACAAGCACTATATGCGCTAGTCCACGGGTTTTCACTTTTGGGGGGTCTCATCACTCCTTTAATGATCTTAAAAAACGATTGTGGCCTCTGACATAATTTTGTGTTAGTGAATTTGTTATTGAAAAATTTTGCCTTCTCTCTAACCCTTAAACAGTGTTTAGTTACTTAAGGTTTAACCTGTATCAGTGAACATCCATGTATTTTCATCTAAAAAGCTTTCCTACACGAGGTAGTATCAAAAAGGGGGAAAAAAAAACACAGAGAAAAGGCTCTGCTGGGCAGAGCTTTCCTAGTACACATTTTTCCTGCTAGGTGAGCGTAACCAACCAGCTCTAAGTACATCCAGCAGCGTCACCTGGAAAGGCTCTCCCTGGTCACAGCAAATTTTTTTTGGTGAAAGCACTTTTGCTTTCAGTTCGTTTTATGTGGTGGTCGATTTAAGAGAACAGTGTGCAGCTGTGAAATTTTATTTCCTGCTCGGGAAAAATGCTGCAGAAATTGTTGTGATGTTGAACACCGCTACCAAGGAGAGAGCTATGGGAAAAACTCAAGTGTACAAGTGGTTTTCTTGTCTCAAAAAGGATGTAATGTTGAGTTCTGGATGTCCATCCACTTCCCGAATGGCTGAAAACATAGACAAAATTCGTGCACTTGTGCTCGAAGACTGACAACGGATCACTGAAGAAATGGGGAAGTTATCTGGACTATCTTGGAGCTCAGTTCAGTGAATTCTTAAAAATTTGAGAATGAGAAGGGCCACTGGGAAATGTGCCTCGGGTTCTGAACGACCAGGAAAAGGAGTAGAAACATGCCATGCTTTGAAAGAACAGCCCTGAAGCCCCCCAGACTTTTCCCCCAAGGTAATTACTGGTGAGAAACAAGGTGCTATTCTTACGACCATGAAAGCAAACATCAATCAAGCCATGGAAGATGCCATTGTCACCTCATCCCCGAAAAGCTCAAGTGAAATCAAAGATCAAGTTGATGCTTGTGGGCTTAAAGGGGAGAGGGGACCCCACAAATCATCACAGGTCCGGTAGGCGCAATTGTACAGCGATAATAAGTAAAGATTATAGTAAAGTCATAGAGAGCATGAGAGTTAAAGGATGGAGTCAAGTAATGGAGTCAGACGCAATTCATGGTAGCATTACTCACCTCAGCCCCGCTTGATGGTCCTCGTGGAGGGGGCTTAGCCACCAGAGTAGAAGCAGCTGCCGACCCGAGGACCGGGAAGCCTCCTTGCCCGAGAATCAGGGAGCCTCATTATTTATTGCTAACCACGCATCATATCACTTTAGGGGGATCTGATTACAGAATCATACATCACAGAAAGGGGCAATACAATTCATCCTTGAACAAGTTTGATCACTCTGGTGTCTCATACAATAAAACAATTACTATTCTGGGAGGCATACAAAACCCCTGATAGCAGACAATAACCTATGTCATGGGGAGGGGTAGCAACATAGGCAATACAATCAATAGGAGGTGGATGACCTAGGGGTGTGCCCACAGGAATGGGAAGGTCTAGGGTTACACATGTGACAACATGAGTGGACTCTAGATTCATAATGGCTACCTAACCTTGGTCATCCTTGGGCGGGTTTGCCCTCTCTGGTATCTCCTACAAGTAAACAGACAACTACTATCCTTATCAGAAGGCAGTGAGCCCTACTTAGGGTGAGTCAGACTATAGTCTGGTTGCTCTAGATGGCTGATGTTAATGCTCTAGATGGCTGATGTTAAGGAGAATAACCTCTGACCTACTTTCGCTGACCGCCTGGTGTACAGTCATACTCAAGCAGCTAAGTCTGGTACATATTATTGGGGAGACAGCTTAAGAGAAATCCTTCTGTTCCCCACAGATGCTCATTTTTTTTGTTGACGTGAAGGGTATAGTGCATTTGGAGTTCATTCCACCAGGTGAGACTGTTAATCAAGCTTTCTATTTAGAGGTTCTGAAGAGATTAGGGAACAAAAAAAGCCTGATTTATAGCAAACGGAGGACTGGTTTTGCCACCACGACAATGCACCTGTTCACGCAGCCTTCTCAGTAGGCCAGTTTTTGGCAAAAAACAGCACGCATCTCTAGCTCTACCCACCTGCACCTGACCTCACTCCATGCTACTTCTTTTAGTTTTGCAAATGCAGAGACATGAAAGGACAGCAATTTGATGAAGTAGAAGAGGTGAAGGAAAAGACAAGGGAAGTGCTGTAAGCCACCCAAACAGATGAGTTCTAAATATGTTTCCAAGATACATATGGTAGCCAACTAAAAGGGGGGGGTGGCGGTTTTAAATGGGTAGCAGGTGCACAGGGCAATAACCCACCCAAGGGGAGGGTATTTTTTATATCTCCACAAGGGGAAGGTATTTTTCATATTTCCACAAAAGAGGGACCAGACTTCAACCCAGTGCTCCAAGATGTGAATGCAACATGCCAGCATGGAGTAGGGAACCAGCGGAGAGGTCTGAGGGGCTGGCCCCAATCCTAACTATGTGGATACCTGCCCCTCCCCTCAGAAGAATTTATTTCAAGGACAACACTGAATCTGCAGGTCAGGGAGAGGGACATGTCTGATCAGAGCACACGGGAGTAAATGAAGGGGGAGGAAGAGAGAGTGGAGCACATCCTGGCCCACCAAGCCTTGAGGACGATATTCCCGCTCAGAGCAGCCGATCCACAGAGAAGACCACATGGCCGGCCCCACTATGAGACACAACACCCCTCACTGACCCATAGCTCTACAAGGGACAGCACTAAAGAGACAGTGAGGGAACTCTGCCCGATCTGATCCCACCACACCGAGGCAAAACACTAAGGGCATGGAACAGAACAGCAAGGGAAACAGGGCAACGAAGTCCCCAGGGAATACCAAAAATAGACTTTGGGTCCAGGGCTTGGCACCCCGGCACCCCAACAGACTCCACTGGAAAACACTCCTAAAGG
>NW_022103958.1:4654257-4713563 GCF_000313985.2 Echinops telfairi | reverse complement strand
ATGAGGGTAATGAATGTACAAATGTGCTTTACACAAGTGATGTATGTATGGATTGTGATAAGAGTTGTATGAACCCCTAATAAAATGATTTTAAAAAAACGTTTCCAAGAATGGAATTGCACATTGGATAAATATATTAAGTGTAATGGAGAGTACTTCGAAGGTGATAAGGTTGTTTTATAAAAAAATTTAAATACATCACTTTGGGAAAAAGAATCCACTTTGGGAAGGGGTACCCCCTCATATATATGTATGTATATTTCCCTTTTCTCAATAGTAACTTAAAATATCTCTCTACCACTGGCTAGATTAATGATACTACTATTAGAATTACTGAATGCCTCATGGAGGTTGCTTAAATTATTTCTCAACAAGCTGATAATCCTGCCTCTAAAGTGGACCAGAGATACATATAAACTTTAGATATACGAACAAATATTGAGGTCCCATTTAATCATAAGCCTTAATTACTTATGATGTGGCCCTGCTCAACATTTGCCCTCATGAAGTGATCACTGAAGATATGAGTGTTATAGAAAAAGTGGTGAAGAAGTTTGAAGGTTTCCTGCTATCAGAAATAATAGTGTCTGGGATCTTAAAGGCTTGTCTTAAAACAAGCAGCCATCTAAGTGAGGAGTTAGCTAAGTCCATACAGAAGGAGCACATCAGCCAGTGTGATCCAAGGATTGTAATTCAAGAGCAGAGGAGGAAATTCAATTAGAGCTTAAATTCTGAGCACCTGGTTTGCAGAACGCTATGAATGAAAGTGAAAGCCCAAAATCCATTTATTTGCAGAGTGCCCATGGAGATCAAGCCTCCATTGAACCTCCCCCCCCACCCCCCAAAAAAACAAACAAACCCACTGACAAGGGATGTGAATAGTCTTGCCCTCAGACAGAGCTTACTGGGAAGTGGATTACTGTAGATATAGTTAGGTTAAAATTTAATATTTTATTGTTGGTTTTTCCCTTTGAACCATTTTAAATTTGTTCTAGTTTTTTTTTTCCTTAATCTACTTTCTCTTGGATTGAGGTTTTTCTATTTTATTTTGTTGTCACTTTTGGTATTCTTTTGTTTATAATGAAATCCAAGATAGGTAACCCATAGAGATAGTAACTAGATTAATAGTTCCTTAGGGCTATGTCAGAGAAGGTGGGGGAGGGGTTAATGTGAGCCAATAATAATGGGTACAAGAATAAAGAAAATGTCTTAAAATTGATTACGGTGATAATTGCACAACTCTTACATACATTCATTGTGCCTAGCACATTTGTACATATATTGCCATCATCATTTTGTTTAAATTTTTTAAAAACAAAATGTCAGAATATAAATTATTATTGGGACCTCTGAGCTTTTGGTTACATATGAACTTAATCTATCAATATTTACCGTATTTGACATTGAAAAAACCTCAAATTCACTGCCATCAAGTTAATTCTGACTTATAATAAAGCGAAGACAATTTTAATATATCAGCATATAGTCCATGAGCCATCAGAACCTCACTGCATGTGGTCCAAGCCCTGGCACATACACAGAATGAACGTGAAAAAGGCAAAGGGAATGTCAGTGTTCTCATGGACCCAGCTTTGACTTCCGGGTCCCAGACCATATTCAGAGAACCACTGCTCTCGTTAAACTCTTCACTACTGGAATGTGCCTCTGGCTCATTTCTGCTATGAAAATCCTTCAGTGCTGCTCAGATACCTGCCTCCCTGGCCATTTTCCCAATATCCCACAGTATTTTTACCTTTCTGAAAGGCCTTCTCCTAGGGCGTCTCAGACTGCAGTTAACTGTCTTATCTCTGCTACTGACCTACAAGCAATGTGAAAGCAAGTACTGACTTAAGTTCTCTTTCTATGCCCATTGAAACTAACATTCTAATGACCATGTAAGAGGACAGCAACAAATGTCTAAATGCATCAAACAGTAGGGTATAAAGAGACTTGGAAGAATAAGCAAGAGGAATAAATCTGATTGACCCTCATTGACCTTGTGACTTTCAAACGAGGTTGCTAGATGTCCAGAAGCTCACACTAAAATTCCTGAAGAAACAGGGTTTCAGAAAATGCTTACATCACCCCTTTAGCCCATTAGTCACGTAAGTCACTCAGGTTTAAGTGCTGACATGGCTGCACTGATAGATGCCATGTGGCCCGGTGACCACCCTGGGAGATGTATTAAATCAGAGAGTCAGAGACTGGCTACTTGCCTGGGAAGCTACCACTGATGCTCCTGGACTGCCTATCGACCAGCAAGACCTCACAGGGGAAGGAGGGCAAAGCTTTCAGGGAGACCAAGGGAGAGGGGGCCAAGGAAACTTGGATGCACTGCTGCTCTCGTCATTTCTGAATCTTGCTCTGCCAGCCTTACAGCTCGCTGCCTTGGCGCATGCCTGGGCCTAGAGATGACAAGCCCTCATTCTTTATTAAAAAAAAATAATAATTGTGTGTTCTGAAATGACACCTCTATTATGATTTCCAAATTGACATCTCTGCTTTAAAGCAGAGGCTGGATCCAAGCCTCCCCGTGTTTCACACACTGGCAATTACCGTTCAAGTTACCCAACGATCGGCAGTCATCTGATCGCTGCAGGGCTCCCTGGTTGTAGGGGGGGCACTGGAGGCGTTCAGTGCAGTTGCTAGCAGGGCCTGGCAGGTGATTCCTGCGCCTGCTAGGGGAGGGACCAAGGCAAGAGGACACTTCTAAAAGGGTTGGGGGGGAGGGAGATACAAACTACAGAAACAGCCTGTGCTGCCAGAGGGGAGGAGCAGCCTTGTTTTGGTATCATCAGACCTATGTACATTATCGTGGGGCTCAGAAAAGCTTCTTGACAAAACGTAGAATTTCTTAATGCTTCTGTGCAGTGAGCACCACACCATCACAGACATGGAAAAATGAGATTACAAATGGAACTTATCCGTGGAGTGACCATAGTGCACCAACACTCTCACACTCTCTCTCTCTCTCTCTCTCCCCGACCTAAACACACACACACACACACACACACACACACACACACACACACACACACACGATATTGTCTGAGAAGTCTGCCAAAGCCTCTGGAACATCTGACCTTCCATGTTTGGTGGGTAGTTATTTTGAATCCAATTGTAAAAGGTTGGTTGCCACAATCCTGAGCTTTTGTACACCCCCCAGCATGTTGCACTGATATTATGAAGCTTCGATTGATAATACAAACTCATTTTTGCCCACAGTGAAAATCAAAGGCCACGCTGATCTGCTTAGACTTAATTAGTCAGACACCAAGTCCCTCCATTTTCTCTGAGAGGCTGGGGAGGTCTGCTCACACACCACAGGCTTTTTGGGGGTAGTTTTTTGCTTTTGTTTTTAATTAGGAATTTAAATCAGAGCTCTTTTTAAATTTTTTTTATTGGGAATTTAAATCAGAGCTCTTATCCAGAAAGTAAGAGCACTTCTGAAGGGTTCCTACTTCTGAGGCCCAAGACTGAATTGGGTAGCATCAGGGCAACTCGACGAAAACAGCCAGCGCTGGTTCTCACAGGTGCCTGTGTCCTGACGAGCAGGGAGGACATGCAAACTGAATTAAGAGGTACACCTGTACCTTGACTGGCTCCCCTTAAAAATCAATGGGAAGACTCACGTTTAAATCGGAAAATAAAAATTATCCCCTAAAGTCTACTTGAAACCAAACAACAGTTTAGCTTACGGAGTACTGAGCGCCTGCCTGGAGCATCTCGTTCTTTGAGGAGTTCTCTGTGTGGCTCCAACTGACAACAGTAACTCAAAAAAATGAGACCGGCACGGGGGAGAGGAACAACCCAGAGAAGGGGAGTGAGAATGGGTGCACAACTCACAGAAGGTCATCGATGTCACTGAGTTGGGCCTGGAGAACTGGTGGATTAATTGGGAGTAGTAGGTGGGGTGGTGGTTGCTGTGTGTCCTCTCAAATGTGTCAAGCAACAAAGTAAATAAAACTCAAAATATAAAGAGATTTACAGAAGTTAATAATTCTGATTTTTCAGCTACTTTTAGTCAGAATATTAGGAAAATCCAAAACACCCTAACGCCATGCCCACTAATTCTTCAAGGAACATACTATCCTGGTACTTTACTGTCTCCGTAGCAGCACACTTGTACAGTGTCACTTCTCACACTCCTGTCCTAAGTGGGTTTGGGTTTTTATCAGGAGCCCTGCAAACACTGTGCGCTAGAATGTGACGTCAAACCTTGGGCCAGCACCAGGGAGCTCAGAGAGCTAGCTGGTAGGTGAAGCCTTACAACAGGGGAAGGAAAAAGGAAGGCATAGTGTGGACTTGGGCATTTATTAATCAGAGGCCAAGAGGCACCTTCTTGGCTCATACCAGTTTGCCCATAGTAATGAGGATTCTGGAATCTACAGAAATAGACAAGAAGGCAGACTCCAGCTAGGCCCTGAGCAATCCGCTATTAGCTCTTGAGCTAACACATCCAGGGTTCTCTCTGAACTGCTGCTCTAAGTGACATGTGCTTTTCACGGATTTGCCTTTGGGGGTATACTACTTGCCCTTGCACCATGAGCCCACCCTGATTCCTTCTCACTTAGCATGGACTCCACCATTTCCCTCGGTCTAGACAACATGAAATCACCACAAATGAAACCTAAAGAACAATTCCAGAGAAACTGCAACCCCCCACCCCCCCCACCCCCGCCCAAGAATGGCTTGTCAATCAATACCACCCTGATGACGATTAACTCTGCAGAGCCTGGAAGCCACTTAATTCCCAGCTTGCTAAATATCATGCATTTCCTCCTCCTACTATAATTAAAAGATGCAAATTGTCTTCTTGTCACTAGCACTAATGGCTATAATCTCAGAGATCTGAATGCCTGCTGAATCGATACCTGCCCTGCGCAAAGGCGTTCTCAGCAGCACCACTTTACCCAGCTGCATTTTATCTGGGGGATCACAGACAGAAGCCAAAAGACCAGGCAGGGGAGGAGGGAGCCAGAGAAGCCTAACTCAAGACCGTCAGCACCAGGCAATACTATGGTAACCAAGAAGCATAAAGTCAGGTTGACGCTACCTCCAGTTCCTTGTGAGATGTAACATTTGAAAAGCAACGAGATCAAAGGGCAGCATGTCATTAAACACTTTATCAGTGATTTTCACTGGGGGAGGGGATTCCTCCCTGAGTCCCGGGAAGCACTTCTGGTCTTCACTTTGGGCAGAGGACGTGTTACTGGCAGGTAATGAAGAGAGACCACGGCTGCTGCTCACCATCCTACTGCGCACAGGACAACCTACCCAAAAATGTTCTGGGCCAAAGGCTAATGGGGCCACTGATGAGACCCTCTGCTGTGCCTTCATGGCCTGTGACCCGTGTGCCCGTGCATGTGTGTCAGGGGCCTGAGCTTCCCAATCAGTCAGAGCGCAGTTTAAATTCCATCTTATGTCACTTATGAGCTATATGACCTTGGGCAAGTTCATTATCCTTAGCTTCTATATTTGTAGGGAAATCCCTATTTCACAAGGCTGTTAGGATTAAGTAAGAATTGTGTAAAATACTGCAACCAGCACACAGCAGTTCAATAAATAGCCATTACTTTTTCTTCCGTGGATTAAACCCACACCCACAGCCTGTGAGTCAATTTTGGCTCCTCTTGGCCCAACAGGACAGAGTAGAACTGCCCTTTTGGGTTTTTAAGGCTATAAATCTTTACAGGAACTATCAGCCTAATCTGTCCTCAAATCAGCTGGTGGGTTTGAACTGCTGGCCTTGCAGTGAACCCAGGGCTTAACCAGCGGGGCTCCTTTTCTTTGGTTTACAGCCCCCCCAAATGCCTGCAGAGTACATGAGACCCTCTGGCCACTCAAGTTGGTTGGCCTAAAAAGATGGCTCCCGTGGAAGGACTGTTACAGAAGGATGAGTACTACAAAGGTATACACATGGCATAAAGGGCTGAGCACGAAGAACCAATGAAACTCTGCCCGATGGTTCGCTGGTCTGTTTACCCACCTACCAATCCATCCATCCCCTGTATCCCACTGGTGCAAATCACACAGTATTTGTTTAGTGTCTACTATTGGGTCTATTTTAGCAAATAAAATAGCCATGGTCCCTCTTCAGAAATGGAGCACAAAGAACTCCTGGTATTCTCACCACTACATGGTCCCTTCCTACAGTGAATCTTTGGCTGGTCTGTGGCTTGTTTTAACCAAAACAATGTGGTAGGCTGTGTTTGCCCTTTGACAACAGAACAGGTAACTTCTATTTCTTCTTCCTTTGAGCACTCACTTTAACAAAACCCTGCATTGCTATGGAAGACATCTAACTTCCTTGATGGAGAAGCTATGTAGAAAGGAGTCCCTGACACTGGAGGGAGAAAGCATGGAGAAGGAGAAAGGCCCCGCCTGTCCCAAATGAGGCTCCAGATGACACCAGACTGAGATGCCGAGCAAGACCAGCAAATGGGGACTTCCTTATTGAGCCCAGTTTAACCCAAAGAACTATGAAAGAACAAGATGGCTCACTGTGCCCACACCTTGGTCAGAAGGATCAATGTTAATTTAGAAGGACCCACCGCGGTCTCCCGCTTATGCTCATTCTAACCAGGCTCCCGGACTTTCTGAAACACTCCTCCCTTGGATTGCTCCCTCAATGTAGAAGGGAGTCCAAGGTTCTGGGGAAGTAAGGTTGCACCTCTCAAGGGGCAGAAAAATTTCTTGGTATGTTAGTAGGTGCCATCAAGTCAGCTCCAGCCCAAAGTGACTTAAAGCACTACAGAATGAAAGGATGCACATCCAGTGACTTCCTCACAATTGTTCCTACCTGAGTCCACTGATATTGATCCATCTCATTCACTGCTTTTTTTTTTTTTTAAGTTGCCCCTCCACTTTACCAAGCCTCTTGGTATATAAACCACTGTAAAAGTACGCAGGACAAATGAGGGTCCTATCCTGTCCCCTTGCAATGACCCCGTGATTGCACTTTCTAACACAGCTCTCACTACACATAACGAACGGAAGTAACGAGCAGCAAGTCAGCCCTCTAGCTCCCTGCAGTGCACGCTAACTCCGGCATTCTTGGCTGACGCCAGGTGTGCCCGGGGAGCTTTCGCTGATACCCCTTCACATCTAGAAGAGAACGAGTGCACAGGAAAGAAAAGCATTTGCAGGGAGCGTGACAAAAGGAGTGTTCTGCTTTCCCTTTTGAGCAGAGGAATAACAGGCAAAGGGCAAAGACTGATGTTTCTTTGGCACCTACACTGGTCACCCTGTAAAGCCATGGCTACGTTATATCTCAGAGAACCCTTGCAGGAACAGACTTACAACTGAGGAGAAGGAGACTCAGAGGGGCCACTTAACTTGCCCGAGAGTCCGGGTTCCAAGGCAGTGATGGTGAACGCCAAAGCCCCGTCCATTGGAATAGGTGAGAGAGTATGAGAGAGAGAGGACAGGGAATCCCCTCAGAGGAGACTGAGCAGGACAGGAGCGCTGACTCCCAGGAGGCAGGCGCAGAAGAAAACATACAAAGTGATGACAATGGAAGGTGCACTATGGAAAGGAGGGGAGCGGCTTGTCTGGGGCATAGGCACCTGAAAGTTCTAAGTCTAAAACGGTGTGCTCTAATGCACATCAGAATCACCTGGGGGCCTATGTCTGAGTGAGGCCCAGAAACTCAGAATTTCTAGCATGTTCCCAGATGATACTGTTCCTGGACCCGGGGCCACCAGTCAAAGACCCTGACTGCCCCAGGAGTTTTCCATCCACAGGCTACCTGCTCTAACACGACAGCGGGTCTCACAGCAAACAAGTCGAAACTCTCCCTCTCTCCTTCACACTTACTGCCTTCAAGCCGATTCTGACTGTTAACAACCCTATAGAACAAGTGGCCCCTTTCAGTTTCCAGGGCTGGACATCTTTATGCAAGCAGAAAGACTCACCTTTCTCCCAAGGAGCAGCTGGTGGGTTCAAACTGCTGGTGCCAGTACTCTCTAACCCAGCCCACCTGATTCATGGTCTCTACAAGGGACTGGGAGTTCCTTGTGGTGCACATTCAACACACTCGGCTGCCGATAGGTTAGGGGTTTGAGTCCACCCAGAGACCCCTCAGAAGCCTCTCCCTCCCCAAAATCAGCCCCTGAGAGCCCCAAGAAAGACAGCTCTACTCAGACTCACATGGGGTCCAAGTGGGGTTGCCCTGAGCAGAGTCTTCCAGGGCAACTGTTAGGCACAAACACACAGGGACTGAGAATTCATTCAGCAGTTCAGGGTTAGGATCAAGATGGCAGCTGGGGTCCTTGCCTTCAAGAAGCTTACAGGAAGCTTACAGAAGACATGGAGGCCAGGGTCTACCTACACTCATCTGAGAAGTCATGAGAGACAAGTGTAAAAAGGCATCCTTCCGGAAAGCATGCAGAGAGGAGAAGAAAGTGCTGGACTCCTGGGATTGGAGAAGTTTAAAGAAAAACAAGAGCTCTTTCTTGATTGCAATTTTACAAGGTTTGCATCTGCTGCCAGAACAAAGGCGGGAAGGGATCAAAGCCCCCTTGTTGAGGTGATGCGATGGAAGGGACAGCCTGGAGACAGGAGTGGAGAGGCAGCTGTAGACAAGTGTCGGGGAGGAACGGGCCTGTGGGGAAGCAGGCGGTGCCTCACTCCGGTCCTCTGCTGCGGCAAAGGAGAAGGGCGCCGGGTTAACTAGCTGCAATTCTCTTCCAGACAAGGTCACACTCTCAGGCTTTCATTCTTCGATGATGACATGTTTCTGCTCAAGCTCTGACTTGATTTTAATTTCCTGGCAGGCGGCACCCAAGTCATGTGGCCTTTTCACTGGACCCTCCCCCCATCCAAGGTGCAGTGCCGACCTTCTCCTAGGCTGTAACAGGACCCATCATGGAAGGTGGGCTGCTCTCTTCCTGCATAACCTGACATGACAGATCGGCTCACCACACCGACCCCCAGCCCGCAGAGCAGCTCCGCACTCCCACTTTCCCTCTTTGGAGCAGAGGAGGAGTTTGTTAATTGTTGCTATTAAAAAGTCAGGCAGCTTCTCAGGTGAGGGGGCTGGCAGCACGACAGCCTACAGCCAGCAGGGGAGCCCCCTGTGGGTGAAGAAGGCAGGATGGGTGGAGCAGGAAGAGGCTTCGATAGCCGTGCCTCCCCCTGCTGGAGCTGAGTGGTAGAGCATTGCCCACACAGAGCCACGGACACCTTTTTCTTGAGGGAATGTTTTAAGGGTCACAACCTTAAAATCTGGATTCAGTAGGCAACTGGTAAATGCCCAGTGTGGGCTACCAAGTCAAGAGAGTCCAGGCCTTGAATAGTGGCAACAACTACTTTGTCAATAGTTAATTATGTGCGCCTGCAAAGCAATGTCGTCCGCACAATCTAGAAATCTGGAGTGGGGTGTAGGAGAAAGGAAATTCTTAGAAACACTGTGAGAACCACACAAACATGCCTGAAGGCAGTTTTACTATTTGGGGATTAATGGAATAGGCTCACCCATTGGAACAAAATCTACTGACCATAACATACTCTCAAGGTGGTCTCAAGGAACGGCGGCAGCACCAAGATGTCCGGGACCCTGTGCCCTCTATAAATACAGAAGCCAGTCCAAGAGAAGGAGAGGAAGCCACCCCTCCAGCTCCACCGGGCCAGGACAGATTACAATAAGCAAAATACATTATGCAAACAGAATGCCATACACCTGGTGTTATTGTCGGGGAAAAGCCTCCAACGCACCCTTTCGAGCACTACTCTGAATAGATAGAGAAGGGGATCTGAAGGGGGAGAATGAGTACATAGGAAATTGTTCCTGATGTATTCACAGCACACATCCAGGGCCCGCTGGAGTCCCTGTAGTGCTCCAACCCTCTGAGCTGACAGGAGTGATTACATCTTTTCAACCTCTCAGTGTGTATACAAAGCACACAGCCTGTTCTACACCATTCAGCCCCAGAAAGGGGGGTGGGGGAGGGTTATGGGGATCATCTGGATCAGCCGATCAGGTGCAAATGTGACCTGCAGCAAGGGAATGGCTGCTCACAGTGCATTCAGGCCCTCCCCAAGGCCAGGGCAAGGCTCCTCATTATTTCAGGCAGAACAGAAAAGAGACTGCAGAACCTGGCTGCAGGCAGATAGCAAGGGAAATCCAAGTCTTTACCCACTTAGGCCTGTTCTGAGCGCCACAGAGAATTCCAAAATAGCCATTACCTAGGTCACCAAGTTGGAAGAGGGAGTGGAGGCCCAAGAACAAGTGCAAGCCCCGCCCCCACCCCACCTGGAAGGGTCCTCACTCTCGCAGTGTGCTCCCTAATGCTATAACCCCTGGCACTGTCACACCCCCTTCACAGAAAGTTAACAAATGTCAGTGTGCGGGGCCAGGTCTGGCCTGCTGCCTGTTTTGATACTGTGTATGAGGCTCAAAAGGTCTTGATATTTTAAAAAAGTGGTTAAAAGGACTTCATGAGGAATTTGAACTGTTGAATGCAAAGATGATGGTCAAACGTAAACCCACCACCTAATTCACGATCAACAAACACAAAGAAAACTCATTAAAAAATAAGCAGTTTAGAATGATGAGGGCAATGAATGTACAAATGTGCTTTACACAATTGATGTATGTATGGATTGTGATAAGAGTTGTATGAGCCCCTAATAAAACAATTAAAAATTAAATTAAATTAAATTTAAAAAATCAAAAGAAGACTATTTGTGGCATGTGCCAATGATATGAAAATCAAACTTCGGTGTCCGTACAGACGTGTTTGAGTGGAAGCCAGCCATGCTTGTGCATGCAAACACTGGTCCTGGCTGCTGTCAGGCCACACCAGCAGTTGACTAGTTGCAGCAGCGGCTGGCAGGCCACAGAGCCTCCAAGAGTTAGCAGCTGACCCTCAAAAGGAAAAAGCTACCAACCACTGGCATAGAGGGTATAACCAGGGGTCCCATTTGGACATGCTAGTAGAGTAGCAAAGGTGGAAAAGTCTCTCCTCTCCTCCAGCCTACCTGCATTCCCATTATTGCCAAGGAGAAGAGAGGTGAGGTACCTAACTCCCCCAGAAATAATTAAGCCAAATATACACAAATGAGTAGTATTGCCTTACGATGGGGGCACGAGATGCTCGTATTCTCCCAATCGTTTAATAAGACCCAGGAAGTCACAGCCAGCAGGTGAGTGAGAGAAAGAAACGAACCAGGCTAGGTCTCCCTCACAGAGGTGTTGGAAAAGAAGAACCTAACAAGACCCTCCCCCAAAACTCCTCAATGTTACTGAGTTGATGCCAACGCATAGAGACAGCCCTATAGGACAGGGCACATCTTTCTCCTGAGCATTGACCTTGCTAAACACTACACCACCGGAGCTCCTACAAGCACCTCCAGGGGGCCGATATTTAGAAGTAATCCTTCTCCACCTAAGGAGCAGATTCTTGAGAACCCTGGAGTGAATGAATTTACAGAAGATCTGGTAGAGAAAACGAAGCATTAGGAGTCCCAGCCTGGGTGACAATATTCGCACAAAATTTAGGCTACTCTAAAATAAACCACCACTCTGCAAGTGGACGTGGGGGGGGGGGTGCAGTGAAGGGGAAGGGAGGGTAGGGGAGGGCAGGGGAGGGGGAGAGGGAGTAGAAATAGCACTTTATATATCTCAAATCTGTAATGCCTAGGACACAATTTGTTTTCATTTACCATTGAATGGCAATTCTATTTCTAGAAATTCATTCTCCAAGAAATACCTGTCCGAATATCCAAAGATGATGCAGAATTGTTTGTAAAAGAGAACAATGGGAAGTAATCCAAATTCTACCAAGAGGATCCAGTTTATTATGGAATACCCAAGTGGTGGAATACTATGCCATCGTTAAAAAGAAGGTGGGGCCTACATATGTCAATAAAGAAAAATGTTCATAACATATCAAGTGAACTAGGACCTGGCAAAACAGATTCATTAGGAAACTTTATTTTTAAAATATACATTTGCATAGAGCTAGAAATCTAGAATTAATATCCACAAATGGTTAACAGTGGTTGGTTGTAACTGGGCAGTGGCATGGCACGAGCAATTGCTTTCTACGTCATATATTGATGCAATGTTGAAATTTTTACAAGTAAACTTGTACTAGTTTTGCAAGCATGTAAAAAATTTAAAATTTTCGCTGTATTGTCTCCTGCTGCCCAGAAAAATTTCAGTGAAGATATTGACTGATTGATTGATTGAGGGGCTTTGTTGCAAACAATATGCCCACTTAGGGCGTCTATTTATTTATTAACTAACCGCCCTCTTGATCCAGGCAGTTAGGGTCGTTCTTATCCTGACTTTCCACACAGTCCCAAGATAGAAATTAATCTAGACATGTGTGCTGTTTACCTAACTTTAATTTACCCTACTTAGAACCTCTTCACTCGATTCTCAACCAGCAGTCAGAATTATCCTTTTTAAATATAAGCCAGATCATGCCATTCCATTTCCAATGGCTTCCCAAATCTCTCAAAGTTAAGAAGATCCTTAAATGGCTTAGAGAGTGATGCACGATTGGTATCTTCTAGGCCCTGTGTCCTCTCTAACTTTATCTTCTGTCACGGTCCGTTGCTGTGCTCTATTGCTCTGCCAACTGCTGCGGGGACCTAGCCTCTGCGCTCTCTGTCTGGAACGCCCTTGCCACCAATGTCTACAGACTTTGCTCCCTCGCTTCTCTGAGGTTTCCACTCCAATGCCGCTGTCTCAGAGAGCTCTCCTCTGGTTATGCTATTTAAAACTGCAACCCTCCGACAGGTTTCTTTTACTCTCTCTGGTTTATCACCATCTGGCAAGTTCGATATTTACTTGTTTATTGTCTGTCTTGCTCTCAACAGAATAAGTGCTCCACGAATGCAGAGCCTATGTCTACTGCTGTACTGCCTGGCATACAGCAGGTGCTTAACAAACGTTTAACTAGACGGATGGATGGATGGATCCGTTACGGACTAATTATTCAACAAGCTCAATTCCCAGAGTAACTGAGTTGTAATTCTGTCCTTAGACCCCTGTCATAGCTCCTCCCTGGGTTCGCCCTTGGGCATGCTCACTGCTCCAAGCCTGGGTTGACCTTCCCCGGCTTTGCTTATAAGGCCAAGCTGCATCAGGCCACGGCCTGCTTCCCCTCCTTGTTGGTTTCCCAATATCTGCTTCTCTTTCCCCGGCAAGAACCAGTCAGGATTTGCCCATACCACAAAGGAAATCCTCTTGGTGGAAGAGTCTTCTCTATTCTTTGTCCACAAATGCCAAACAAATGAGTAAGCAAAAATCAGAAGTTAGGGAGGGTTAATGTCTCCTGAATACCACAGACAACAATACCCCTGTCTTGTTTTGTTTGGTAGAGGCACCTATTCACACTCTTGATAATTACAAGTGGAACAAAAATTGATCAATACAAGAATTTGCCCCACTGGAGGCAACAAAGAGCCAAAATCTCACCTTGAAACTAACAACCATCCCTTTCTGATGATTCACTCCAAGCTAAAGAGATGAGAGCAGAAACACCCTATCTCTAAGCACATTTAGTCAAAGCCTTTCCCAGAGGTCAAAGGGGACACAAAGCACCAAGTGAAACCACTGGGATTGTGCCCAGCTGCAAGGGAACTTCAAAAGGTACCTGGAAAAGGACACAGCCTTTTAAACCAATTTTGTGAAAGCCTCCCTGCCTGTATTTCAGGCTCCACATCAGGGCCATCATTGAGATTGTCTTTTAAAGGGGGAGGTGGGGGGGGGGGGCGTAGCATCAGCTGGCAGAAATAAGAGTATCAATGAGATGCCAAGCCTATGGCCAACAAGATGGTCTCGAGAGGAAGCCATATAGCATACTGTACAGGAGGGGAAGTTCCAAAGGTATTGCTACTAGGGGTCAAGGTCATGCGCATACACACGCTTATTCCTAAGGAAAGCATTTAAATGTGCCTCTGCAATCAGATGGCTGCAGGCAAGTTCTCACGGTACTACGCTTGTCTTAGTTGTCAGGGGCCTTAGGCTTCCAAGGGTATCTGCTGGGCCAGTGTCATTCAAGGTTAGCCAAAAGGATTAATGGTGACTTGTGGATTCCAAGGAATAATCTTGATAGAGTTTCTTGAAGGACACAGACAATCACAGTGGCTTGTTTTGAAGATGTTTTATGAAATTGAAAACTGCATTGGTGAGGGAAAAGCCAGACAAGTTGCTCCAAGGAATCTGTCCCATCACGACAAGGGACCAGCAGCTCATTTTTCAAAGGCAGCAAGGGTAGACCTATGAGAATTTCATCAGGAAACCTTACCCCTATCTTCCCTCCAGCCCTGATCTTACCTCTTCAGACTCCTTTTTGTTCCCAAAATTCAAGGAAAATTTCAAAAGAACTCAATCTGAGTTCCTTGCAGATGCCCAATTGCCTTTCAAGCACAGTGTGAATTGAACAGTACAAAACTATTTGAAGGATTAGAGATAGAAACACTGCCTTCAGAAGTGTATAGACCAAGGTGGAGGATATGTCAAAAACAATAGCTTCACATTTTGATATTTTTGTTTAATATAGATTTCTATCATTTTGAAGCAATACTTTCTGACTTAGTCTTGTATATTCAAGCAATATGTAGGTGTTGAGCATCAGGGGACAGGTGACCAGATACACACAGCTTATTACAGGTTTCAGGAGAAGCCATTCACAACTGAGAAAAGTGACACGACAGGGAACTATCGGAGGGGCAAAGCCTGTATCACCTGAGTTCAAGAACAGAAGAGGGAGCCCTGCATGTACAAGTCTAGGTGAAGTCACTAAACGTAGTCAACGAGTTGAAAAATCAGTGTCATTCATTATGGAGCCAATGACTCTCTCAAAGAGTACGCAGGTAATACAATAATGCATCTTTTCTCAAAATGTGAAGCCCAACATATATATCTGGGTGGCATACTGGATCACAAGAATGTGCTTCTAATTTCCTTTATTGAATGTATCTGGACTGCATACTGGATCATAAGAATGTACTTCTAATTCCCTCTATTCAGCTACCACTTACTGAGTATCTTCTGTGCACCAGAGTACAGTGTATCGGATACAATAAAGACCTAGACATAATCACTGTCTTTATGGAAGCTTACCTGAGAGAAGGCAAGCAAATGCTCTTTTGTGTGTCATGGGTGCAACATCACAAACAAGCATCCAGTGCAGAAGCGGCAGAGAGTAGTCCGTGAAAGTTTCCTGACAAGGGAAGGTGACAGTTGTGCTGGGTTCTGCATGATACGTTGGGTATATTCCCAATGGGGAAGGATTTCAAATATTTAAATGCCTAGAAGAACTACTATGGCCGGACCCCTCCCTAGGGCTCCTTCTCCCTTCTTGTAGGCCTATGACCAGCCCAGTAAGCATACCCACTGTTTCTCATCAGTGTTTCAGCGGAAGGCTCCAACAACGTAACTTGGCTTATGAAGCCTCAAGAGGCTCCAGAAGGTTCCAACCAACAAGGCGATTCCCTCACAAATGCCGAAGGAACTCAGAAATCCAATGGGGCGTCTAACTCTCCCAGGCAATGCTCTGGGCCAGATTTTATGATCCTGGCTTGTCAAGTGTCTACCCCATTCTTAGGGCAGAAGTAAAAACTAAGAGATGGATCAGTTCTCAGAACACACCCTCCCCCACTGGACACTGCTGATCCCAACTGGGCCTTGTCATCTAGCTGGAGACGGCGCACAAAAACATTTTGACTAGGGGGAAGGGAGTTGGCACAGTTTTATTTCCCATATGTTATGTTGGCATTTTAACAGCAAACATCTCTGAGATCGCGTTTGAAGGACTATTTATTCCATGTAATTCTATGAGCAAATAACTAAAGCACAGTGTTCCTCCAGGGTCCCTGGAAGCACTGCATCTACCAGAGGCTGTCATGACAAATGACCTATCAGGCTTCTAATTTCTCACAATGAGTTACCTGACATGCCCCTCAGTCACTGATCAACTAGGCAATGAAGGCACTCTTCTCGAACGCAGTGGAGAACAGCGTGCCCTCTTCTGGGTTAGGACCCAAGGGCTCAGACCCCAACTCTGACACAGGCACCTCTTCTGTTTCTCATCAGTGTTTCAGCAGAAGGCTCCAACAACGTAACTTGGCTTATGAAGCCTCAAGAGGCTCCAGAAGGTTCCAACCAACAAGGCGATTCCCTCACAAATGCCGAAGGAACTCAGAAATCCAATGGGGCGTCTAACTCTCCCAGGCAATGCTCTGGGCCAGATTTTATGATCCTGGCTTGTCAAGTGTCTAGAAACACAGAGGCTACAAGACATGAGTTACAGGTTTCATACAGTTTTAAGATGGTTCTGAAATGATATTGTCCTTCCCCCTTGAAAAGGCTCCTTCCGGGGTTCCTGCGGCACTGAGCTGCTTTTGCTGGAGTCTGCGAGCGCTGAGTGTACTGAGGTTGAAGCAAAGGGCCCGCCACCCAGGTTGTGAGCTGGAGTCAGCTCAGCCTCCACTGCCCACAGGCAAGAAGAGACGAACTGCACACCGGTAGCATGCTCACCACCCAGCACCTCAGAGCGATACTGAAATATGGCCTGTGTGCTTGCTCAGTCTCACTCTTTGCAAACGCATTTCCTATCCCAGCAACACTGAGGGTCAAAATGTTCATCTTTAGTCTAGACCCCCACCCCCCAAACACACACACACCACACATGCACATTGGTTAAAATCCTTTCCCTGCAACTACAATCACTTTTGTGAACTCCACTCACTAGCCACTTACACAGCTTTGTTACACACACCATGAGCATCTTCTGCCCAGCCCAACAGTGACACCTGCTGGAGAAACAGAAGTAAGCGCTGGCTCGTCAGCCCCTTTGACAGCAGATGCAACAGCACCTACTCGAATGAGTGATTCACACCAGAATGTTAACAGTCATTCAATTTATGAAAAGGCAGTGACCCTTGGAATATTTTGTAACTTACTTCCTTTTTTCAGTCAGCTGTCAGCCAATATTTAAGTATTTACAATCATTTAGGAAGATATCAAAAGATGTAAGAACAATGGGCCTGGTTAGGCGTACAAGGGGGAGCTTTCGGTTTTCTCAGAATTAACACACTGTACTATGTGTACATTTTAAAACAAAAAAATACACATACATATGCATGTAGCTGTTTACAGTAGGGTGACAAGATCCTTCCTACAATATCTATTTTTAAGCACTCACACGTTCTTTTAAACCATAAACACGTTAATACTTTTGTCATCAAAAAAATAATAAGCACCTAAAAACTTCGGGTGAGACTTTGCTAGTTCCAGAATATTAACAGTAAGTGGTCTATTTTATGAAGAATTCGCTGTGACTGTTCTGTGACAGCACTACAGTTCCCCAGATCACTCCACTCACATGTCAAACGCTCGGAAAGTGCGTGTGGCACCCCCACTGCTGCAAAAGCTCAGACAACACAGCTGTTGAGAGACACAGAAGGACTGACTGATGACGTAGCCTGAAAGTCAGGTGGGAGCGGCAGGTGGTGGTTGTAGATGAAAAGAGGTCAGCCAGGTAAGTGCTCAGAGTTTCTGAAGTCATGTTACACGTACACGGAAGTTCATTTATTATACTTTTCTCTTTACTTTTCCATATATTCGAAGAGTTCCAGAATAAAAAGTTAAAATAAAGGAAAAATCCATAAAAACAGTCCACTGAAAAAGGGGTTACCATATTAAATACCATCGAGAGCAGCTTCGAAAGCTCCAGCCCGCATCTGCAACCTACTTGAGAACCTTTACCAAGAAACTCGGCTTCTCTGAGCCTCACTTTCTTCAACTATCCGATGGGAAGCGTAATACCTGCCGTGCACAGTTGTGGTAAACAGAAATGTTTAATGCTAAGCATGAACACACAGTAGGCCCTAAGAAATTGGTACCGTTCAGTATTTTCAAGAGTAAAGTTTATTTTAAGCCACTCTGGTGTTTCTCAGAAGAACACTGGGGAAGAGATATTGGTAAAGCGAGAGTGACAACAGCTGACCCAGCGCACAAATGGTGCTACGGAAACAGGAACTGGAAGTCTTGTGAGCACAGTAACTGGAGAGAGTCCTTTCAATAAGTGTGTTAAGTGCCTTCTTTGTGTCCAGAACTGTACTTGCTACCTTCTCACTTCTTTTAACAAGGAGGAAGGTCAGAGTTCCAGGCTCCTAACATGGGCCACTGTGCAAGCCCAGAAAATATTCTGAAGCAAAGAGACTGGTCCCAGTCTGATGAGCACAGTAACCACCTCTACTACTCTGCCTTTCACATGCAACCAAGTCCCCCTACTCCCCACCTCAAGCCCTTAGCACCCACCTCCTGCCTTGCAGGTACCATGTCCTCTCCTCTCCTCCCCGATGCTTTATCCTCAAATCAAAAGGTCTTTCCGCTTTTCGAGACAAAGCCTTCCTTAATGATACTTCCCCCCATTCGCTGAAATCCAGCTTCATTCCATGAAATCTTCATTCCATAAAATGAAGGCACCCTGATCGCACAAGTTAATGCTGAGCTACTAGTCAAAGAGTTGATAGTTCAAACTCACTTATCTGCTCCATGAGATAAGGTCCTGGGTATCTGCTCCCCTGAAGAGCAAACTTGCTGCCATTAAGTCCATCCAGAGCAGAACTGCCTTTGTGGGTTTCTGAGGCTGTCCATTTTTATGGGAGCAGAAAGCCTCATCTGTCTCCCACAGAGCAGCTAGTGGGCTCAAACTGCTGGCCTTTCAAATAGCAGCCCAGGCGACTCACAGCCCAATGTGTAATGCACTACACCACCAGAGCCAGGAAACCCTATGGCATGGTGCTAGTCTACCACATCGGGTTGCTTTGAACGGGAGAATGACTTGACAGCACTCAGCAACATCGCCATTTAACGCAGCATTTGGTTGTATAACTTCTTACATAATCTCATCTGGGTCCATCTTAACCTCCACAATAATACCGTATATTCCCAGGGGGCTGAGACAACGTATGACACTGGTTTTGTAGTTCCCACACTGCCTAGCAAAGTGCTAGAAAAACTGTAATCATTCAAGAAACACTTATTTACTGGGAGACTATCTGCAGCATCTTCCCAAAATAACAAGTACATTATGTGTGCAATCCATATTCCCATCCTGGTTAGAAGCTTATGTCAGAGAAATCTCAGTTGCTTCACAGAGGATGTGAGCAGAGCAAGATGCTGTGTGGATCCAACAGGCATATTCTGGGAGTTGGTGATTACGCGAGATTTGACCTTTAGAGAATTACAGAAAGAAGTCCCTAATAAATCAAGAGACACGCGCACAAGTGAGTGGTGGGCGGTCAACTGCACCCACTTTCTTTCCTCCGTGGAAGAGCTGGCTGGGGTGCCAATCTGAGCATGGAGAGCCCTTCCTTCCATGAAGGCCTCTTCTTCCCCTTTCCAGGTGAATGTCCATCTGACAGGCCCATTCAAAGAACCTTACGTGCCATCTAAGAGATCTCTGGGAAAATAGGGCTTTCCTTAATATACACGTGTACACATGTGTATAGATGGACCCCTCCCCCTACTGCCCATCAAACTGCAGTGTTCCAAAAGGTAAGGGTGAGGAGGTGAACACAGCTGTCTAAATAAAGCAACACAATCAAAGAAAGTCAACATACCAATGTGTCCCAAACAGGATTCTCTTTGTCATTATTCTGAGGTGCTCTGGATAACTAATCCTACATACACAATCCCTCAAGGTCAAAATGCAGGGCAAAGGAAGTGAATGATTCTATCTCTGACCTAACCCAAACTCTCCTTTCAAGGCTAAAAGTTGCATTTGCTTAATCAGAAAGAGCTGGCAGAGTGCACTGACTCACACTGGTAGACCCCAGTGTTATCTCAGGCACTCGAGCAAGATTTTCTAAGCAGCAGCAACGGAAGCTAGGGAGATCAGAACCAGATGCGTGGGTCCCAGACACCCCAGATCCAGCCACAACATCACTGGGGCTGCAAAGAAGAGCTGGGAGAGGAAGAAGCAAGGAGGGAGAAGACAGCGAGTGCCTGCTTACCTCCTGAGCGAGTCTTCCTCTGAGCTTTCGTCAGGCATATCCTGATGTAAGGCCTCCTGTGGTACAGTTGCCGAGCGGCTGGACTGAGTGTAAATTCTCTCCCAGTGGCCGGTTTCCTGGTTAAAGGCCACCCCCACAGTCCTCTCTTCCTGCGGGCTGGCAGAGCTGCTCAACTCCAGCCTGCTGGAGCTAGGCGTTCGGCTCTCAGTCCGCTCAAGAGGTGGCAACTGGCTGCCACTTGCTGGCATGCCCTCAAAGGTGCTGGGAACCTGCCAGGAGGAGCTGGCCTCTCCCGAGGAATAGTTAGGGGTGGCTCTTTCCCAGCGCAGGGTGTCGTTGTTGAAGGTCAGGAGATTGTGACAAGCGCGACAGCGATTCAGGTGGCCACGGGACAGGTTCGAGTTGTTCTCACTGCTGTGAGGGGTGGGCTGGTGGGAGGGGCCGGGTCTCTCAGATTCGACATTATTGTTGAGCATTTCCTGGGCTGGCTGGGTGGGTGAGGCCTCTCCACTGAGGCTCTGGTCCAGCTCCTGCAGGCGGTCGTATTCCAGGAAGAAACGCCGGAGGTCACACTGAAGTTCATGGCGAATGCTGCCCGGATTGCTCTGGCTGGAGCCATTGCCCCCATCCGACTCGGCAGCCAGCCCCGAAGATGGAAAGCCCCTCCCTTCCGTGGCTGAAGTGTACACGGATGCCTGCGAGCCACCTTCCTGCTGCCTCAGCACAGACAGCAAACTCACCGAGGAGGCACTGGTTCTCGGTGGGGGCATGGACTCCGCCTCAGAGCGCGAGTTCAGACTGAGCACTGTCCGGGTCCACTCGGAGCCTGTCAGCGCGGGAGCTATTTCTCGGTGGTACCTGGAAGGGTGGCTAGACAGAGGGCCGCCCAGGGAGCGACGGGTGGGGCCCAGACTGAGGTTGCGGAGCGTGTTGCTGGCGGTGCTGCTCTGGACTGTACTGAAGGCTGACGGCCGGTTCAAGAGGCCCTGGTCCTGCTGCGTTGACGAGGCCTGCTCCGGGGGGTGGAAGGGCTCGGTCTGTACAAAAGAAAAGGAAGGGGTAGTAGCTCTGGCTGAAGCAGGGGGAGCGCTGTCCTGGTGTGGCAAGAGGGAAGGAACTCGAGTGCCAGCGCAGTGGCTGCAAAGGCACAGGATCCCAAGGTGCTGGCAGCACTCCGCTGGGGGGTGACTGACCCGCTGTCGGAGCCTGATGTAAGCGGAAGTCCTGGGGCGCTCTGTGGCGGACGGAGGGGGAGGCGGTGGGGGTGAGGGGGTGGCGGAATCTTGCACCGTGCTTTGCTCTCCCACCTGGATGCCAGAGGAACGGGAGGACAGCATGTGCAGGAAATTATGGAGGAGAGGCGTCCGGCGAACTGGCTGTGACTGCAGAAGAGCACGCTGGCGGTAGTGGGATAATTCTGTCCCGTCTATGGGAATCTCGGGCTCCTCATCACCCTGTAACATAGACAGGGCGGGGCGGGGCAGGGCAGGGCAGGGGAGAGACAGAGCATGGCGGTTAGGTAGAGCCATTAGGTGAAGCAAGGAAGCTAAGCACTGGTAACCATTTGAGGAGAGCAGTCTTCCCAGGCAGGCAAGAGCTCTTTGGCCTTAAAGCACTGAGAGCTAAGACACACTGGTGCCAGATTCCGGCATCATGTGCTATTCAATTATCCACCTTCAATTAGCAACACATCTGAATGAGTACAGCTGGCAAACCAGGTCTCTTACACAAGACACCTCCATAACACGGGAGGCAGTGAGGGGGGACAAAATGTCAACCAGCCCGAGAGGCACGGGACCGACAAGCCCTCCAACAGGGCCAGCCGACTTCCGAGTCATGCAGCCTCTCTGGGCAAAATTATGGCCGCTAGTTGGAATACATGGTCTGCAGCTAGCTTTGGATCTCGACTGGAAAGAAGTACTTGGGTATTGACACTTCAAGTCCCTCACAATCAGAACTGCAGCACGGATTTAGAAAGTAAGCCACAGGTGTAGATGACTTTGAAAATGCTGACTAACTTACCTGCTGATTAGAGGGGTTAACAATTGCTGTGAGTAAGTAGTGTCCAAGGGGATCAAATCTCACCAGACTGAAAGCACAGAAGACAAACAGAAGGGGGTTATCTTCACTGAGAGTAGAAAACTGTGTTCTCATTTTACTGACAAGTGGAGGATTGCCTAAGCATCTACTTTATGTTACAGGCGTTCCAAACTTTCCAAAAGATTAAAATAACACTCAATACTGCTGCTGCCTTACACTTGCCAGAGCAAAGGAATATGTATCACTAAAATAGCAATTTCACTTTTGAAAAATACCCAGGCTTCCATCCCAGGAAACAGCTACATTAGGCATGCCACTTGCCACACTGAAGAGGCCCTCATAATGATAAAGCGACACAACGTGGCCACGTCTGACAGATTCTGTCCCCTCTCACACAGCAGTTGCACTGTGGTGACAGTGCACACACATGTGTTCACACAACAGACTAAGCTGGATCAGCCTATATCCAACTGCAACACCATGAGAACCAAAAGGCAGCAAGTCATCAGCTGTGGTTCAGACGATGTGGGTTTGGACCTCAAAAGCAACTGGAAGACTTGATACAAGCTGATACCATCTTCCAGTTGATACACACAAACAGCCAGGGTTGAGCAAATACAACTAAATCTCTTTCAGGTTTCCCAAGAGAGGGCTTTTTTCCCCAAACCAGATGGCTTTTGACTTAAAATGGATTTTAACAATCCAAGACCACTGAGAATCGAAAGATGGGACCAGGACAGGGCAAGAGAAATGAATACAGTGAACTGTTTCCCAGCAGACTGTGCACGGATAACAGCAGATGTCTGTGTTCTCTGCCATGCTTGTCCTGTGCTAGACATTTGAGGGGGGAGGGGAGAATGTAAAGGCACTCACCGGACCCGCTCCATCTCACTAGCCGTCTTCACCACAGCAAAGGGCTCCCGTCGACTCCAATCCCAGAAGTGGATCTCGTTGGCAGTGGCAATCAGGAGCAGCTGAGCCGTCGGGTGGAAAGCCAGGGAGGCAATGGCATTGTTGCTATCTGTGAACCAACTTTCACTGCCACCCTATGAAATGGACCAATCCCAAATATTGTGATGTTACACGGAGCCAGCAAACAGGGCAAGATTCTCAAGAAAGGTCTGTTTAAAGCTAACTGACCACCTGTAGAACTACTTTAAACATTGCTGTTGTTGCTAAAGGTGCCAATGAGTTGATTCACATTCATAGCAACTTTATATATAACAGGATAAAACACTGTCCAGTCCTGCGTCATCCTCACAATTGTTCTTGTTTCAGACCATTGTTGCAGCCATGGTGCCAACCCATCCTGTGGGGGCCCTTCCTCTTCTTCTCTGTCCTTCCACTGTACCAAGCATGGTGTCCTTCTCCAGGGACGGCTCTATCCTGACACCATGTATGTCCAGAGTACGTGACACAAGTCTCGCCATCCTTGCCTCTAGGGAACATTCGACATATTTCTTCCAAGGTATTTTCAATATTCTTTACCAGCACCATAGTTCAAATGCCTTGATCTTTCTTCAGTCTTCCTTATTCAATGTCTAACTTTCACATGCTTAGGAGGCAACTGAAAATATCAGGGCTTGGGTCGGTGCACCTTTGCCCTCAAAATAACATCTTTGCTTTTCAACACTTTAAGGGGGTCTTGCGCAGAAAATTTACCCAACACTCTATGTCGTTTGATCTCTTGGTTCCTGCTTCTACGAGCATTTATTATGGGTCCAACCCAAGCAAGATGAAATCTTTGACAACTTCAATCCTTTCTCCAGCTTTCATGATGTTGCTTACTGGTCCAGTTGTGAGGACTTTGGTCTTGACATTGAATGGTAAATCCATACTGAAGGCGGCAATCCTTGATCTTCATCAGCAAGTGTTCCAGTCCTCCTCACTTTCAGCAAGCAAGGTTGTGCCACCTGCATATCCCAGGTTGTTAATGCTGAGGCCCTTCCTTCAATACTGAGGCCCTAATCTTCATAAAATCCAACTTCTCTGAGGAACTGCTCGAATACAGATTGAATAAGTATGGTGACAGGATACCACCATGACACACACCTTTCCTGATTTTAATTTTACTTATTTCCTGATTTTAGACATTGCTCCTGTCCTCTTTGCCCAACTGCTTCTTGGGCCATGTGTAAGTTCTGCAGGATCAAAATGAAGTGTTCTGGATATCTCATTCATTTGCAGTGGGTACCAAGACGGAGCTCTTCTACACCAGTTGGCCATAGTTTACGATTCACACAATCGAATGCCTTTGCACAGTCAGTGAAACATCTTTCTGGTATTCCCTACTTTCAGCCTAATGCAGCTGACATCAGCAATGATAATCCTTGCTCTACATCCTCTTCTGGCAGCTCCCTGTCAATGTACTGCTACAACTATTGTTGGATGATCTTCAGCAAAGTTTTACTTGCATGTGCTATCAATGATATTGTTCAATAATTTGTACCTTCTGTTGGGTCACCTTCACTTGGAATGGGTGCAAATATAGAGCTCTTCTAAACAGTTGGCCAAGTAGCTGTGTTCAAAATTTCTTGGTATAGATGAGTGAGTGCTTCTACTACCTCATCAGCTTGCTGAAACATTTCTATTAGTATTCCATCAATTCCTGGAGCATTGTTCTTGGCTAATGCTTTCAGTGCAGCTTGCACTTCTTCAGCAACATTGGTTCTTGCTTATACACTACCCTTTGAAATGGTTGAATACTGCCTAGTTCTTGGTACAATAACTGTATATTCTTTGCATCTTCTTTTGAGGTTTCCTCCATTATTCAATATTTTGTTCATACAGCCTTTCAATATTGCAACTCAAGGCTTGAATATTGTTTTCAGTTCTTTTAGTTTAAGATATGCTGATCATGTTCTTCCTTTTTGATTTTCTAACTCTGGTTCAGAAATGTTCTAAATCTAGGCTCAAAATACTTTAAATACATCCCCTGTAAACTTCATGTTAAGATCTGTGCTCTCTGGCGATGCTGCTCATCATTGATACAAGCGTTTCTGTTGGCTCAGTTCCCACCTGCACGCAAGGAGCATGCTCACGGTTCCTTCGGTGGCGCCTACAAAACTGCAGGCTTAGTGTACAACACAGTAAGTAGCAGCGCACCAGCCAGTCTCCAAGAACAAGGCCCTGTCCTAGTGGACAAGGACCACAACACAGGACAACCCTTGCTCTGAGACAAGAGAAACCTGAATATACCTTAAAACCTCCTATACTGAGTTGCAATGGCAAACAGAAGAACAGATCGATGAGCTGTTTTCTCTGGAAATCAGAACTCTGGACGGGACTTCTATCAGGTAAGTGGGGCATTGACCCCCATCTACTCAGATACAGCCCTAAGAACCTGGCTAGCCTTTCCTCCAGGATTAAGGATTTGATGGCAATAAACAAGTCTCTGCATTGAGAATACTCAAGAAAAGGGTGGCTTGAGGAAATACTTACATGTAAATCCCAAATCCTAACCTCCCCATCCAGGCAGCCAGAAGCAATAAGGCCTGAGATGGTGGGGTGAAATGTCACACACCACGGAGTGCGGCGGTGTCCGATCAGAGAGTGAACACATTTGCCAGTCTTCACCTCTGTGATGTAGATATTATGGTTTACGTGGGTGGAAGCCAGGAGAGTCCTAGGGAATCAAAGAGTAGGAAGTGAACTAAGAAGCATGTGGAGGCAGCCCACTTTATCAGCTCTGGACAACATAGAAAACCGATACTATGATCCCCCATCTCACCATGAAAGAAACGAAGCCATGGGCATTAGACAGCATTTCTACAAACAACAGAAACAGTCTGATCTTTAAAGGTGTTTGGCTTCTCCACACTGTCCGCAAATGACACACATCATCTTCAGGGAATATTTTTTCCAGCTAGGAAAATTCTCTTGCCACTGCAAGGAGCGGTTATTAAGAAACTCTCAAAGTTTTGTTCCTTACTGTCATTGTTCCCTCTGCTTATGCCCTTTATTTTTATGGTTAGCTTCGGGCATCCACTTTCATCCCCTTTCATCCACACTAGCAAAGGTCTGTTTACCCAGTGCTTCAGAGACCCTTTAGGAATTTGACGTTAAACTTAGAGCTAGGCCAAATATTCAAAAAGCAGAGCCATCACAAATCTTATGGTTAAGTTATAAATAAGTATGAGGTACCTGTCTGGACTGAAGGCCAGTAAGAAGGTTGATCGTGGACTATCTGGAAGTTCTACTCTCTAGGAGACCAAAGTAGAGACAGAAATTAGACTCACCCTATCTCAAAAGCACATGACCCATTGTAGATCAGTAGTCACAGGGTAGGCTTACAACCTGGAGACAATAATCAGGCTATAAAGTGAGAGGGACAAATCTACATTACCTTCTGGAAAATTATCTGGCTTGAGAAGGAAAAATATATTCTAGGCCATAAGCCTTCCCAAATTTATAGACAATTACCTACATGAGATATATACATTCTCTCCACAAGCTAAATGACACCCCAACTCCATCAATATCCCATTCTACCATCACCCCTACAAAGTTATGCCCAAAATATTCACGTTGCTTACCTTGCCCTCCCATTTCATCCACCGGGTTTTATCTTCCACCAGCTCCTGCAGAAGCCGCTGAGCCCCCAGAGCCCGAGTGCCCCGTTCTCGGCCCCACAGGATGCGAACAGCATTCTTCTCCGGGACAACCTTCATGGCGCTCAGTGGCCACTGTCACAGCAGGCTCAGGGAATAAGGAGCAAGCAATAGCTCCACACACTCTGAAGCAGCTAAAACGAGGCCATTCAGGTCCTTGTAAGCTGTCTTCATGGAACTCTAAGGAATGAAGAAAAATGTCAGATCTCCACTCTGCACCAGGAAAGCTTCCCACTGCAAAGACCTTTCTAGCTCAAAAAGGAACATCTTCCTTTCATGTTTAATTACACTTTCTGAGGAAAGATCCTGCTCCTAGAATTTTTTTCCACGGATATTTCATACTCGAATTCCTCTCAAATTCTCCATAGCCCCATAGCTCACCCTCATCTCTGAAGAAGGGAAAATTCTCTAAAGTCATTATTCTTTTATTATTCCCTTATCATGCAATAATTTTTGCTCCTAATAAAAGGATTACACATACCCACCACCTGGCCTCTTCTTCCATGACACACTGCTTCCCTAGTTGCAGGCACCCTTCTTTATCATGGGGACAGACTCACAGTAAAGGACAGGTAACCTGTTTGGATAGTCTACTGTTTAAGGTACAGTTCTTAAGTAGCAACTTCAATTCTGCCTCTATCTAAGAGCAAGTGCACAATAACTACCACTTCTATTTCTAACTTCACAGTGAAAGATAGGAAAGGATACCATTTTCCCTTCTCTCATATCCCACAAGCTTTAAGGACATAAATCTGTATCACATGATAAACAAATCTCCACTAAAATATCAACTAGCACCCATAAAACAAAGAATATATTATGGTTCCTCCATACAATGAAATATGCAGCACAACAAAACAGTGTTTCAAAAGAATATCTGCATATGTACAATGTTATTCAAATTATGCACCAGCCTCGTTTCTTCTACTCTATTAGTTTTTAAAATGTTAAATAAGCAAAATGTTAAAAAATAGTATAGTAAAAAAAAATTATACAGTAAACATGAACAAACTTCCCACCTACCCTTAAGAATTAATAAGAAACCAAACTCACTGCCAGTCAATGCCACTCAAGAATACTTAATATTTTGTCAAAACTTGCTTGACAGTAAATGCAAATGCTGAAAACAAAGAGGAAGGTTCCGAACCAAAATGCCCTGCCACGGAGTTAATTCCAACTCACAGCAACGTCATAGGACTGGGTAGAACTGCCCCTGTGGGTTTCCAAAACAAAGTCTTCAAGGGAGTAGAAAACAGCTTTCTCCTACAGAGTAGCTGGTGGTTTCAAATTGTGACCCAACCTGTAACCCATACGCCCCTAGGGCTCCTTGAAGAAAGAACAGTTAGACCTGTAAAATAACCCTCATTCATCTGTCAGTTTATCCCACTGTGGTAGCTTGCCTGTTGCTGTGATGGTGGAAGCTATATCACTGGTATTTCAAATATCAGGAAGATCACCCATGTCCAACTTTCACATGCATATGATGCATTAGAGAACACCATGGTTTGGGTCAGGCACACCTTAGTCCTCAAAATAACATCTTTGCTCTTCAATACTCTTAAGACAGTGGTCCTCAGCCTTCCGAATGCCGCGACCCTTTCATACAGTTCCCATGTTATAGTGACCCCCAACCATAAAATTATTTTCATTGCTACTTCATAACTGTTATTTTGCTACTGTTATGAAAAGGGCGACCCCGGTCAAAGGGTCGTTCAACCCCCAAAGGGCTCACAACCCACAGGTTGAGAACCGCTGCTCTTAAGAGGCATTATAACGCAGATTTATCTAATGCAATGTCTCTTGATCACTTGACTGCTGCTTCCAAGAGCATTGATTGTGGATTCAAGCAAGACAAAAATCATTGACAGTTTCAACCTTCTCTCGACTGATGATGTTACCTATTGGTCCAGCTGTGAGAATTTTGGTCCTCTTTACACTGAGTTGTGATGCATACTGAAATAGGCAAGGATGTTCTTCATCAGCAAGTGTTTCAATTCCTCCTCACTTTCAGCAAGCGAAGTGGTGGCTTCTGTGTACCACAGGTTGTTAATAAGCCTTCCTCTGATCCGGACGCCACATTCAATACTGACGCCATATTCTTTTCCATATAATACAGCTTCTGTGATGATTCTCAACATACAGATTAAACAAATATGGTGAGAGGATACAGTCCTGAAGCACACCTTAACCAGAGAGCATGCCCTTTGTTCTGTTTGCACAACTGCCTTTGATCCATGTACAAGTTCTTCATGAGCACTGTGTTTTGGAATTCCCATTCTTCTCAAAGTTATCCAGAGTTTATTATTGTCCACAGCCAAATGCCTTTGCATAATTAATAAAACACAAGTAAATATCTTTTTGGTATTCTCTTCTTTAAGCCAAGAACCACCTGCCATCAACAATGATATCCCCTCTGAAGTCCTCTTCTGAATCCAGCCGGAACTTTTGGCAGTTCCCTGTCAATGTACTGCTTCCATCGTTCTTGGATGATGTCCAGCAAAGTTTTACTTGCATGCGATAGCAATGATACTGTTCTACAGTCTGAACATTCTGTGGGGTCACCTTGCTTTAAGACTCAGTCTGTATGTGGAGCAAATAATCCCAGACACTGAACTATATGAAGAAGAACATAACATCAGGACTAGAGAAAGGCTCAATAACAACCTGGCAAGATGCATATGACAACCTTGCTTGCTGAAGGGAAGAGGCCTGATGATGATCAAAGATCATCACAGCCTTCGGTATGGATTACATTACAACTCAATATAAAGAAAACATGAATTCACAACTGAACCAAACAGACAATATCATGACACACACAGAGGAGATTGCAGTTTGTGGATTTCATTTTACTTGGATCCACATCAATACTCAAAGCACCAGTCAAGAAATCAAATGACATATTTCACTAAGCATATCTGCTGCACTCTTTAGAGTGTTTAGGAGCGAAGATATCACTTTGAGGACAATGTTGTGTCTGACCCTAAGCAAGGGTATTTTTTCATCACCTGATATGATGAACAATGAATAAGAAAGACTGCTGAAGCACTGATGTATTTGAATTGTAGTGTCGGCAAAACAATATTGAAAGAACCACAGACTGCCAGAAGAACAAACAAATCTTTTTCTTGTTGGAAGTACAGTGAGAATACTCCTTAGAAGCAAGGATGACAAGATGTGAAACCTTGGATACTTTGTATATATTATTAAGAGAGGCTAGTCCCTGGAAAAGGATTATCATGCTTGATAAAGAGTTGCCAAAGAAGAGAAATGGATAAACATATGGTTACAACAATGACTTCAAACATTACAAGTATGAGGCCAGTGCAGGACAAAGAGCTTCGTGATGTGGGACATAAGGCCATTATGAGTAGGAATGGCACCTAACAATAGCAGTATGCTGGTGAAATAAGTCAATCACAAAAGGACAAATGTTGTATAAAACCATACTATAGAGTCATGAGTTTTTTACACAGAAAGAAACATTCCTTAATGGTTATCTGGTGGTGTAGTGGTTATGCATTGGGCTGCTAACAGCAAGGTCCGCAATCTGAAACCACCAGCCACCAGGGGAGCAGGTAATGAAAGACAAAGCTTTCTATTCCTGTAAACAGTTATAATCTCAGAAACTCACCCGGGAGTTCTACCCTGTCCTAAATGGTAACTCTGAATGGGTATCAACTCGAAGGCAGTAAATGTTTTTAAGAATGGGAGGAGAAAATCAGGAAAATCACTAACCTGAGAATAGATACATATGAACTTGGGTGAAGGGAAAGGCAATAAACCATAAGAGAGAGGTCAACATAACATGATCAAGGCAAAGAAAGAAACTGGGAGGTATATGCACATATTTTCACACAGGCTGAACAGGTAAAGGGCAGCATATGGGCATAGACCCACAAGTATGTATGTATATGTATGTACACACATGTATATATTTGGCAGAGGATATTTCTACATGTTTGTATAAACGGAAAATATGTGCCTGTATATTACAGAACATACAAGGGGCAAAGGTGTACAAAAGCATCTTTGTCACAGCTAAACATCTTAAAAGAACAAGTCACTGGGTTTGGAGAACATCTGGGTCACATGGCATAATACAGTCAAAAGCAATGTTCTCCATCCTTTAATGAGTAACAACTGGGGTCTTTAAAGCTCGCAAGGTGTCATTTAAGAGGCAACTACTAGTCTCTCCTTATACAGAGCAAAGAAGAGTGAAAAAGCAATACACACACACACACACACACCCAAAGATTCAAAGAAACACGTAGGCTAAAAGACTAATAGGCCCACAAGAACCACAGTCTCCACTAGTCTGAGACCAGAAGAGCCAGGTGTGCAAGGCTACCACTATGACCCACTCGGATAAGGATCACAATAAAAGGTCCTGGGCCAGAGTAGGAGGAAAAAATGTAGAATAAAATTAAAAGCATTAAAAAAAGAGACCAGTTTGACTGGTTTGATAGCACTGGTGGAACACCCCCAGGACTATGGCCCTTCTGTACCCTTCATATCTAGACATGAACCCACCCCCAAGATCATCTTTCAGACAAGCAATAGACAGACCTAGAAAGTGAGCAGTTCCTGAGAAAACCATGTTTCTCAAAACAAAATAGCAGCCAAAAACAAAGTTCAGAAAGCAGAAATAGAAAAGAAGGAAAAAAAAGGAAGGACAGATTAAAAGAGGGAATCCGAAACCCCCCTCTACCTAACTCACAATAAACACACACACACCCCACCACCACCACCCCCAAAAGAGGAATTGGGAAGAACACTGTTACAATGAGGGAATTACAACTATGTTGTGATACAAAATGTGTAACAATTATTGAATGGGAAACTACAGTGCTATAAACTTAAAATCAAACAACAATAAGACATTTGAGATAGTTAAGGTTTATTGTGCCAACCTGGCCAAAAAACACGTGGGGTTAATTGAAGGGCGGAGAGAGAATTGGCCCAGTGAGCCTCGCCCTTTTTGTTCTCTGGTCTCTTATTCTCTAATGGTCCGACCAGTGTACGGCTGCCTTGGCTGGGAAGAATCACTTCCTGCAAGACATCTCTGAGGAGAAGCCACATGGACTTACCCTGATGCAGCCCTGGGTGCTGGGGAAGCCGCGTGGAGACCCCTGACAGCGCTGAGATGCTTACACTGCCACTGGATTCACAGACTTTCTAACCACTGGCCTGTGATCATCCTGCTTTTGGCGTCATTGTGTGTTTTGTGAATGTGAGGAGGAATTTGTAGATCTGTGTTGGACATATGGGCTAAGTCGGACTTAGGGGCTTATGGTTGGGATGCTTTCTGAATGTACACTTACCTTTATATAAAACTCTCTCTTATACATATAGGAGTTTGTGTGGATTTGTTTCCCTAGTTTACCCAGACTAACACAGACATTTAAAAAACAATATTTTATTTTAAATTAAGAAGTCCTGCACCATTTCCCATGAGGCAGTGGATCAGACGACTATGAACCAGAGAGTTTTTTACTGGCTGCTTTTCCAAAGCTTATCCTTGGGCCTTCCTGGTCCATCTTAGTTTGGGCACTCGGCTGAAATCTCAACAGAATCATAGCAACACATTAAATCTGCAGTGACAGACAGGTAGTCACCACACATGAAGTGCTTTAGCCAAGAATCTTAGCCAGGTGTCCTGCAAGAAAGGCAAGAATTGTACTACTAAATCATCACAGGCCACACCTCCAACCCCTTACCCAACAAAGTGCCAACTGTCACAATGACCTTAGAGTCTCCAAGACTGTCAATCAATCTCTGGTGGAGGGACCTCATCTTTCTCCCATGGAACAGCTGGTAGGTTCTAAGTGGTGACCTTGCAGACAGCAGCCTGACTCAAACCCACCAGGGGCTCCAAACTTACCACCACTGAGTCTCCTCCAACTCATCACCATCCTACAGGGCGTACTAGAACCGTCTGGGGGAATTTTTTAACTCTTTATGGGAGCAAAATGCCTTTGATTTCTCTTGCAGAGCAGCTGGTAGGTTTGAACAGCTGACCTTATGATTAGCATGCCAACGCATAATCCACTAGGCCATCAAGGATCCTTTCTAACTTCTTGGCAGAAGGAGGGGGTCAAATCTAAAGTTTAAGCCTTCAATGAAATGTAAAAAATTATTGTTTGACTTGGTACAATAAGCGTTTATTACTTCCTAATGGCAGCTCTGTGTGTAGTAAATAAATAAATCTGTATCAAAGCACTTGCCATTTCAACCTTTATTATGTGTATAATTCAGGGCCATTAATAAACCCCCTGCGTTGTGCAACCAACACAAATAATTCATTGTCAAAAACTAGATTTATTTAATGCATAAATTGTTAAATGGAAAACTAACTGGCTATGTAAGCTTCAATCAAATCACACAAAAAAGTTTTTAAAAATACTAGATTCTCTACAAGATATTGCTTCAACCTCACTAAAATGGCTATTATCAGAAAGACAGAAAACAAGTGATCGTGAGGATGTGAAGAAATTGAAACCCTCACACATTACTAGTGGGACTGCAAAAAGGTACCATGGCTGTGGAGAACAGTTTGATGAGTCCTCAAAAGGTTTTTATACAATTACCACATGACCCAGTAATTCTACATGTTGTCATTAGAGTCGGTTCTGACACGCAGTGACCCTACACACAACAAAAGGAAACACTGCCTGGCCTTGCACCCCCAAAGAATTGTTGTTCTGTTTGAGACACCGTTGCAGCCACTGTGTCAATCCATCTCTTCAAGGGTCTTCCTCTTCTTCTCTGCCCCTCTATCTTACCAAGCATGATGTCCTTCTCCAGGCACTGGTCTCTCCTGACCACATGTCTGTACATGAGAGAACATTCTGCTATACGCCCTGCGAGGCAGATTTAAATGTTCTTTTGGCAGCCAGCCCATAGTACTTTCAACACCCTTTGCCCACACCGTAATTCAAATGCATCGATTCTTCCCCAGTCGTCCTTATTCAGCTTTCACATGCACATGAGACAACTAACAATACCATGGTTTGGTCAGGCGCACTATACAGTAGTCTAAAAAGTGACATCCTTGCTCCTCAATACTCTAATGAGGTCTTGTACAAGCACATTGACTCAATGCAATGCGTCATTTGAGTTCTTGACTGCTGCTTCCACGAGCATGGCTGGTGGATCTAAGTAAGATGAAATCCATACCAACTTCAATTTTTCCTGTGTTTTTGATGATGTTAAGCAAACCAAAACAAAAAAATCCTATAGCTATCAAGTCAATTCTGACTCATTACGACCTGCCTATGGGGGCTTTCCAAGCGGCAAACCTTATGAGAACAAAGAGCCCCTTATCTTTCTACTGAGTGTGTGGCTGGTGGGTTTGAACCACTGACCTTAGCTTACCCATCAGTGCCAACAGGGGTCCCCAAATCTGTTAGGGCAGTGGTTCTCCACCTTCCTAATGCCGCGACCCCAGTAAGACAGTTCCTCATGTTGTTGTAACACCCCCAACCATAAAATTATTTTCGTTGCTACTTCCTAACTGTCATTTTTGCTACTGTTATGAATCAGGTGACCCCTGTGAAAGGGTCGTTCGACCCCCAAAGGGGTTGCAACGCAACCCACAGGTTTGGTTTTTTAACTGCAATTAAAAAGAAGCCCGTGGGAATGGGGAGGTAATAAATGCGTCTTACAAAAAGTCAAACAGCAATTGTCTTCCAATTTCACTAAAGCCAGCAATCTAAAAAGCACATAACTAGATGCATGCAAATACAGACAGAAGGAAAAATGTTTATAGCCTTCCCCCCCTTAGAATATTAATGTGTAAAAATTTAAAAAGATCTAAGTAAGACACAATTTCAAGTTCTTAGTCACATACAAGCACACTGTTGCCTAAGGAGGGATGACGAACAAACTCTAGACCAAGAGCCTCAAGATAAACTGCTCGTTAGCACATGATATAAAGATATACATACTGAAAATGCCAACAAAGGGCCACAGGACAATTTCCTAAGTAGGCTAAGAATGAACTAACTGGACAAAAAGAATCTCCCTGGTGACCCTGACAACTCACAGATTAGGACCAAAAGTCTTAGATTGCACTGAGTTGCCCTCAGTCTGCCACATAATAATCACTAACCAAGCACATGCCAGAAAATAGTTTCAATTATCGGAAGTTCACTTTAACCCTCCACTGAGTCTGCAATGCTCTGACTCACTACAAAGAAGTTAAAAAGAAGTGAGTTCCAAAGGTCCCTTATTCTAATACAAAGAAATAACATTGAAGCCATTTATAATCTTATAAATCAAATGGCAACAGTAGGTGTCCTACTCCTAAAAAAAATTTAGCCTTATGATGTAGAAAACCGGGGACAGCTGCTGCAAATATCAGTATGAAGAAACGTAAAAACTAGCCCTGTGGATCAATTTCCAGCCAAACATCAAACAGATCTATAAGAGAAAACAATAATACACCTTAGAATAATCAACCATTTGAGATCAAAAGGGCAGCATTTACTCAGGGGCAAAACTCAGAAGTAGGAAAGGAGGAATGGAAAAGGAAAAACACAAAGAGGAAGTGGGCAAAGAGGTAGTGAGGACCACTACCAATGACATGAAATAAGATGCATATGAATTACTGAATGGAAAACTGATTTATTCTATAAGCCTTCATCCAACTCACACAAAAACATAAAAACAAAAACAAAACAAAAAGTCTCTGAGAAAGAAAGCTGGGGATTCCTAAAGAGTTTCTCTGCCAATTCCCATGTACCTAATTAAGTACACAGAGCAATGGTGATGCTGTTGGACAGTGCAAGCACTGGACTGCTAACCACAGAATGACAGTTCAAAACCACCATGGAGAAAAATTAGGCTGTCTGCTCCTATAAAAATGGACCACCTTGGAAACCCTGCATAAGGTCACTCTGAGTCAGAATAGAATTGATGGCAGTGGGTTTTAAATACAATAAAAATGCAAACAAGAAAAATATCTAACTGATAAGAAGTCTGAGGGACTAAAACCAATTGCACAGTCTCTTTTGTCTTAGAGAAACATATTTGCTCTGTTCCTTTAAAGGGATAAAGGACTTCTCTCCCAGTATGCTCTTTGTAGCAACCTGAAGAGAGATTTTACTTTGTTCTCTAAAAAGAACAAAAGAAGCTAGCTAAATCAAACTCAAGTCAGAGAGGCCTGCCGATGAAGGGGTGCCAATCAATTGTGTTTTTCATTCTTCTTTTCTAAAAGGAAGAAGAAACAAGGTTCCCAATCTGTCCCTTAAACGGGCCGGAGATAAAGGGTGCCAAGAATAGTCACTGTGATTCCATTACACAGCACCCTCAAATCAATCCTCAGTCACAAAAAGTCTTTGCAGCAAGTAGAACCAAAAAGGCATGACTAAAATATGTACCTTAAGACTGCGCTCACTCGTTTACTGACATGGCTAGGTTCCAAAGACCAAAGATTAGGTTATTATGTGAAAATCAACATTACACAAAGATAGAGGAGAACCACAACAGACCACAAGATGGAGGATTACTTCAACATCATACAGCTGCCCTATTATAGCATTACATAACTGCCACACCTCTGAGAATTATGGCCCAGCCAAGCTGACATAACCTACCCCAATCACAGCCAGTGTGACTCTCACTTTGTATTTTGGCATTCATTACTGCTGCCAGGTGTACATTGTTAAAGCTCACTGTAGTCAGAGAGTGATTTTTAAACTATTGTGTAGAAAAGAAATGCTTGATAAATGATCGATGAGAAGGAGTAGGTTCAATGCCCAGATTCTACCACCTTTCTGCCCGCAAAAAGATTCCATATCATTTCCACCCCCTCCCAGAAAACATGACCTCCCTTAAAAGATGAGGCAATCACCACTAAAGATTTTCTCTAATTGATTCTGGAGCATAATTACATTTAACAATAAAAATCATCCAGCGATTATGCCAACACCCAGCAGGAACTGAGAAGGAGAATCAGAGGTTGCCTTTACCACCTGATGATCTTGGTCAGCAATTTTACTCCACTTATGATTTTGGTCACACTTTAATTCCTTTTGAGATGTCAGTCTCCCCCTTTATAAAACAAGAAGCACAATATCTGCTTCCTGGGGTTGTTCATGGTGACTGAGTCCAACGGCAAGCTCCATTGCTGTTGGGTGCCACCGTCGGTTCCCACTGCCAGCAGCTTTATGGACAAGGGATGGAAGCACTGCTCAATCCCACACCGCCCTCGCAGGGGTTGCTATGTTTGAGTCCACTGTTGCAGCCAATATCAATCCATCTCGTGGAGAGTCTCTCATTTTGTCGCTGACCCTCTCCTTTACCCATCATGATGTTCTTCTCCAGGGACTGGTCCCTCCTGATAAAACCTATACAAAGTACGTAAGATGAGGTCCCGCAATTTTTGCTTCTAAGGAGCATTCCTGGCTTTACTTCTTCCAAACTCGATCCCTTTGTTCTTCTGGCAGTTCTTGGTATGATGTTCAATATTCTTCGCAAACACCATCATTTGAAGGCACTGGTTCTTTGCTTCACATGCCCAGGGAGCGAATGAAAACACCATGGCTTGGGTCAAGCATTCTTCAGTCTGCAAAGTACTAACTTTGTTTTTTTAACACTTTCCAAGGGTCTTTTGCAGCAGATTTGCCCAATGTGATGTGTCATCTGATTTTTAGATTGCTGCTTCTATGGATGTGGACAGTCATCTATAACCCTAAATACTAGAGATGCGTTTATCACACTTCTGAAGGGTAGCAGATTTTAAAAGTTGTTACCAAACAATAAAGTTTAAAACTCCTCAGGGGTAAAGACAGTATATTTCTATGGCAAAAATAATGAAATAAGATTTGGGCTACACCTCAGTAGAAGCAAAGTTAACTAAAAAAAAAATCTTACAGCAATAAAACTTAGAGCAATATCTTCAGCAACCTGGCTATTCATTCAGACCCTAAATCCTCCATTTCAATTTAGGAGTGAACCAGAAAGTAACTAGAGCTGGAAGGGACTGTTAAAATGGAGTCCAAACCCTTCATTTGAATAGCACTCTTTCCTCTCTCCACTATGCCATGTGGGCTAAGTCTAAGTCAAATCAGCCATGTGATAAGACATAATCCAGCACACACAGGATTTACCCTAAATCCAAGAAAAGGAGGGGGGCAGGGGAAGAAGGGAAGATCCTTTAAATTCTAAATCTAGGATCTCTTGCAAAAGAACAGTTCTCCCAACTACTGGAAAATTAACTACAAAATGCCAGTCCTTTAATTAGAACTTAAAAGTGGCTTAGTACTCTTTGGAAGTTCCATGTAGGTGGAAATACACAGGATTTTCTACAATTGGCAGCTTTGTTTTTGTTACTAGGACCTCCCTACAGGGCATCTCAGGACACTTCAAATGACAGCACAGAATTCAAGTTCAAACTGTAAGCGCCTCACCCAACAGTGATACCTGCCCTCCAACAGCCCTTGCCTGACTCCTAGATGAGACTAAAACAATGCCACAACCCAAACTCCCTACCAAGGAATTGAGTCTGACCCCTGGTACTCTCATAGGGCAAAGCAGAACTCAACCTGTGGGTTCCCAAGATTGCAAATCCTTGCAAGACTAGAACTTCTCGTTTTTAACTTGTAACCCACTACACCATCAGGTCGATTAGTGACCCTATATGGGGCTTTTACGACTGTACACCTTTATGGGACCAGATAGCCTCATCCTTCTCCTGTGCAAGGGCTGGTGGGTTGGAATGGTCAACCTTGCAGTTAGCGGTCCATGCTTTACCGAACTGAACTACTAGTGTTTGGACCCAGTATCACGAATCTCTTGCAAACTGTAAACTGGTAGCACATTCTGAAGGCAAACACCTGAAAGCAGATAGAGCCCTAAGGTATTATCTGAATTGGGTACCTACTGTGTGCAGATGACTACTGAATTTCCAGATTATGACCAAGTGCTAACTGTGGATAAATCTGAACAGAGAATTTAGAAAAAAATTTTTTATCACAATGGGGTGCCTTTAATGAACAGAAAATTATTTTCCCACAGTTCAGAACACTGGCTCCAGGGGATGGCTCCCTTTGTGTCAGCTCTCGGGGTAATCTTTGTCTTTTTTTTTTTTTTTAATCTTTGTCTTTTTCAGCCTCTGTTCTTCCATCCCTTGACCATCTCCATGTGACAGACATCTGTCTTTTCCTCTTTTGCATAGTTGTCTCTATGCCTGATCTGCTCTTTTTATTTTTAATCATTTTATTAGAAATAATTTTTGTTATTTCCGATCTTTAACTTCTAAAGCAGAGACAGCACAGGATAGTGGAGTGTGGGGACTGTAGGCATCAAACTGGTTGACCAGATCCCAGCTCTCTCACTTTCTTGGGGAGAAATTTGGCAATAGTTACTTAACCTCCCTATCCCTCGGTTTCTGAACTTGCAAAATGTGACTTATGAGCAGTGGTGAACAAGTGCTAATAACACATTTCAAACTTGTATAAAAATGAGAACAGCTTCATTCTATAATGAAGAATTAGAATTAAAATGGTAGTAAGAAAGCAAAAAATCTTAATTTCTTAAACAAAATGTATAGGGAACAAAGTCCGGCAAATAATCAGAGAAGTTCAATTTAAGGCTTAGACAAAATCAGACTGTCAGGGACCAAAGGTTCCGAATACGCTGCAGATAAAGATCATTCTCCTGCCATTTCTTTCTTTAAAAAATAAAACCACAGAGTTTCTGTTTATGGTGATGGAAAATTTGGCAACAGATATAGGTGATGGTTATGTAACAAGATGGATGTAATTGGTGTCACTGAATTGTACACGTCAGAAATGGTGAATTTGTAAATGCTGTGCTAGGTACATGAGAGGGGGCTTCCAAAAGTTTGTGGGAAAATCCATGATCTTTTCATCCATTTGTCCACCAAGTTTTGGAAGCCCATTCATATATTTATAAAAATAAAAAAATCACAGCAATAGTTTCAATGATTAACATTTTCATAGTGCTTGTCATGTGCCTGGCATTGCTCTTAAACTTTACATAAAGTATCTCGTTTACAATCTTCAAAGGTACCCAATCAGGCACATGAGGCACTAAGACAGTGGTTCTTAACCTTCCTAATACAGTTCCTCATGTTGTGGTGACCTCCCAACCATAAAATTATTTTCATTGCTACTTCACAACTGTAATTTTTCTACTGTTATGAATTGGGCCATTCGACCCCCAAAGGGGTCATGACCCCACAGGTTGAGAACTGCAGGAGATGAAGTCACAGAGCCAGTGGTAGATTCAGGATTCAAATCCTGGCAGTGTGACCCCAGAGTCTAGGTTCTTAATTCTTATAGAAAACTACCACCAATGATAAAACTTCCTCCTACGATCTCTCTCCTGTATCAGGTACTAGTCTCACATATATTAGCCCCTCAATAAATGTTTTGCTGCCTTATGATATCTACTGGAAATCTGCTTGCTTTATATTTTTAACGCTCATTTCTCAAGGTCAAGATAAAGTAAGGAGAAACAGCTGCAAAAATCTGCTAATGAGTGGAACTTAGAATGTACAAAGTATGAATCTAAGAAAACTGGAACTCATCAAAAATGAAATGGAATGGATAAAGACCGATAAACTAGACATCGATGAAATGGACTGGTGTTGACCATAGTGAATCAGAAAATCATATGACTACCATGCCAGAAATAACATAATCAAGAGGAATGGCATTGCATTCAGCGTCAAAAGGATAATGCAAAATCAATCATGAACTACAATGTTATCTGTGATAGCATGATATCTATCGATCTCCAAGAAAATCCAATCAATACAACCATTATTCAAATTTAAACACCAATGGCAAAAGATAGTGATGAAGAATTTCAAGAAATCTACCAATTACTTGTCTGAAATTGATCAAACATGAAATCAAGATGCATTGATAATTACTGGCGATTGAAATGCAGAAGTTGGAAATACAGAAAAAGGAACAGCAGTTGGAGAATAGGGATTTGGTGATAGAAATTATGCTGGAGATCACATGACAGAATTTTGCAAAATCAACAACTTGTTCATAGCAAATCTCTTTTTACAACAACAAAATAGGTGATTATACATATGAACTTCTACAGATGAAATACACAGAAATCAAATGGACTACATCTGTGGGAAGAGAAGATACAGAAGCTCAATATCAAAAGCTAAAAACAGGCCAGCTCAAAAAAAAACAAAACCAGGCCAGGGGCTTGCTGTGGAACAGACCATCAATCAATCACTCTTTTAAGTTCAGGTTAAAGCTGAAGAAAATTAAAACAAATCGTCTAGAAAAGAATGATAGCAAGATATGTACAAATATGCCTGATACAACTGATGTACGGATTGTAATGAGCATTGTAAGAGCTCTCAATAAAATGACTAAAAAGAAAATTAAAACAAATCCAGGAAAGCCAAAATATGACCTTGAGTCTATGCCACTCAAGAACAGATTTGCTGCATTAAACACTAATGACAAGAAGATCTGATGAGTTGTGGGAGGACATCATGGACATCATTCATGAAGAAAGCAAAAGCTAGTTAAAAAGAAAGAAAAGATCAAAGTGGACGTCAGAAGAAACTTCATCACAGAGGGGTCTCGGGGAGGAGATGAGCCAGTCAGGGTGCGATGTAACAATGATGAGAAATACAACTTTCCTCTAGTTCCTAAATGTTTCCTCCCCGCTCCCACTACCATGACTCGAATTCGATCTTGCAAGTCTGGCTAGACCAGAGGAGGTACACTGGTACAGATAGGAACTGAAAATACAGGGAATCCAGGACGGATGAGCCCTATAGGACCAGTGGTGTGAGTGGCAAAGCAGGGAGGGTAAAGGGAGAATGGGTAGGAAAGAGGGAACCGATTACATGGAACTGTGTGTGACCTCCTCCCTGGGGGACAGACAACCGAAAAGTGGGTGAAGGGAGACGTCGGACAGGGCAAGATATGACAAAATACCCATTTATATACTATACTATCAAGGGCTCATGAGGGAGGGGGGAGCAGAGAGGGAGGGGAAAAATGAGGACCTAATGTCGGGGGTTTAAGTGGAGAGAAAATGTTTTGAGAAACGATGTACACGGGGAGCGGGGAGGGAGGGGAAAAATGAGGACCTAATGTCGGGGGTTTAAATGGAGAGAAAATGTTTTGAGAAACGATGTACAAATGCGCTTTACACAATTGATGTGTGTATGGATTGGGAAAACAGTTGTATGAGCCCCTAATAAAATGTTAAAAAAAAAAAAAAAGAGAGAGAAACGATGTACAAATGTGCTTTACACAACTGATGTGTGTATGGATTGGGAAAACAGTTGTATGAGCCCCTAATAAAATGTTAAACAAAAAAAAAAAAAAGAAGAAACTTCATCACAGAGTAGCTGAAGCAAATGAAAGAAATGATGAAGTCAAAGAACTGAATAGAAAATTTCAAAGGACAACTCAAGAAAACAAAGCCAAATATAATGAAATGTACAAAGACCTCGGGTTAGACAACCAGGAAGAAAACACTCAGCACACCTTAAACTAAAGAACGAAAGACAAAATTCAAGCTTCAAAGTAGCAATCTAGTCTCTTCTGACATCCACTTTGTTTTCATAATTTTCTATAAATATGGAATGAAGTAAGACGTACCAAAAGAAGATAGACAGAATACACAGGGTCACTGTACCAAAAAGAATTAGTCAACACTCCACCATTTCAGAAGGCAGCATATGAGCAAGCATCAGTGGTGTTGAACAAAGAAGCTCAAGCTGCAGTGAAACAGTGCTCCGGGAATTGATGGACACCAACTGAAATGTTTCAACAAGCTGAAGCACTGGAAGCACTCACTTGTCTGACAGGAAACTTGGAAGACAGCAATTTGGCCAATTGACTGGGAGAGATCCATAGCTGTGCCCATTCCAAAGAGAGGTGACCCAACAGAGTGCTCAATTATAGAACAATTATCACTGATATCACATGCAAGTGAAATTTTTCTGAAGATCATTCAACAACAATGGTTGCAGCAGTACATTGACAGAGAAGCTGCCACAAGTTCAGGCCAGATTCAGAAAAGGAGGTGAAACAAGGGAGGACATCATTGCTGACCTCGGATTAATTTTAGCAGAGAATCTCTTTGAAAGCAAGAATGCCACAAAGACGTTTACTTGTCTTTTCCTAACTATGTGAAAGCATTTGACTATGTGAATCGAAACAAACTATGGATAACCTTGATAAGAAAGGGAATTCCAAAGCACTTGTTTGTGCTGCTGGAGAACTTGAACATGGATCGTGAGGCAGTTGTGCAAAGAGAACAGGGCATAGTTTAAAATCAGGAAAGGTGTGTGCCAGGGTTGTATCCTCTGACCATACTTATTCAATCTATATGCAGAGCAAACTGTCAGAGAATCTGGGTTATATGAAGAATGTTGCATCAGAATTGGAGAAAGCTTATTAACAACCTTTGATATACAGATAACACAGCTTTGCTTGCTGAAAGTAAGGAGGACTTGAAGCATTTGCTGATGAAGGATAGCAGTTTTGGACTGATTACATTATGACTCAAAAGCCTCACAACTGGACCAGTAGGTAACATCATAATAAATGGAAAAAGTTTGAAGTTGTCGAGGATTTTGTCTTGCTTGGATCCACAATCAATGTTCATGGAAACAGCGGTCAAGAGATGAAAAGATGAGTTGCATTAGGTAAATCTGCTGCACAAGACCTCTTTAAGAGTACTGAAAAGTAAGGATGTTACTAAAGTGGACAAAGGTGTGCCTGACTAAAACTGTGGTATTCTTCATTGCCTCATATGCATGTGAAAGTTGGACACTGATTAAGGAAGACCAAAGAAGAATAGATGCATTTGAATTGTGGTGCTGGAGAGGCATGTTGCAAGGAGAAAAAAAAGTACCATGGACGGCTATAAGGGCACGAAGTACAAGCAGAATGCTCCTTAGAAGCAAGGGTGGAGAGACTATCTTACATACTCTGGATATGTTGTCAGGAAAGACCAGTCCCTGGAGAAAGGCATTACACTTGGTAAAGTATAGGGACACCAAAAAAGAGGAAAACCCTCAAGGAAATGGATGGACACCACACGACGACAACGATGACCTCAAGCACGAGAACAATGGCGAGGACGGTGCAGTGCTTTGCTCTATTGTGTATAAGGCTATGGCCGCACCTAACAACACACAATACATGAAATGATGGTGAAGGGAGAGAGGCCTCTCACTCTCCTTTCTAAGCAATTCTTACATAGTTTTTAACCAGATATAGCTCTTTGAAATGGAAAAGTTACTGAATGAAACAATATCATAGAGCCCATTTATTCTACAAACCAAACCTACCGCTTCATAAAAATGACAAAAATACGGGGAGGGAGGGGAAAAATGAGGACCTCATGCCAGGGGTTTAAGTGGAGAGGAAACATTTTGAGAATGATGAGGGCAATGAATGTACAAATGCGCTCTACACAATTGATGTGTGTATGGATTGTGATAAGAGTTGTATGAGCCCCTAATAAAATTATTTTAAAAAATGACAAAAATAATCAAGTAAAATTAAACCCTTCATATTCAATCAAATAAAATTAAACCCTCCATCTTCTTTTATCATGATGCTGCTTGCTAGTCTGCTTGTGAAGATTTTTGTTTTCTCTGTTGTGGTAGTTATATAATTGTCAATTTAAGGATTACGCATGTAGGGGTGGAGTCTTGCCTGTCAATCAGGTCATAGCCAATGAGGCTTCTGTGTGGGCACAGCCTTCCCCTAAGGATTCTGGGAAATCCAGTACTTCCTCCTTGGAGGCGAAAGACACTTCTCTCTCTCTGCTCACACCCTGGGAGACATAGCAGCTGACAAAACACCTGGGCCCACCCTGATGCAGCCCTGGGTGCTGGAGAAGCCATGCAGAGCCCCCTGCCAGTGCTGAGATGTTTCCAATGCCACTGGATCCAGAGACTCTCTACCCTCTGGCCTGTGATCTTCTACATTCGGCGTCATTGCATGTGTTTCATGAGTCTGAAGAGGACTTTATAGATTGGTATTGGACATGTGGGCTAATATTGGACTTATGGACTTGATCTGGACTGGGCTGGGATGTTTTCTCAATGTTTAATTGCTCTTGTATATAAATCTCTTTCATATACACATATGTATGTCTATGGATTTGTTTCTCTAGTCTACCCAGACTAACACAATACTGAAGGCTGTTTGTTGTCCTTGGTCTTCATCAATAAATGTTTCAAGTCTTCTTGGCTTTTGGAAAGCAAGGTTGCATCATCTGCATACCACAGGTTGCTAATAAAATCTTCCTCTACTCCTGATGCCCTAAACTTCATCTTCCTCTACTCTTGATGCCCTACACTTTTTCATACAGTTCACATTCTCAGACTATTTGTTCAGCATACTGATAGAATAAATATGATGAAAGGCTATAACTCTGATGCATATTTCAACCCTGACTTTAAACTATGCAATATCCCCTTATTCTAGTCAAATGACTGAATCTTGGCCTATGGACAGATTCTGAATGAGCACAATTAAGTGTTCCAAAATTCCCATTGTCCTCAATGTTACTAATATTTTGTTATGATCCACTCAGTTGAATGCCTTTGCACAGTAAATAAAACACAGGGAAAAAAACATTGTTTCGTTATTCTGTTTTCACTCAAGATTCAATCATCAGCAAAGATGTATCCCTTGTTCCACATCCTCTTCTGAACCCTGCTTGAAGTTTCCTGTTCATGTACCTGTAACCATTTTTAACTATTTTCAGCAAAAATGTACTTACATGTGATATTAGTGATGTCGTTCTATAATCCCTGCATACTGTGGATCGCCTTTCTTTGGAATGGACACACGCAAGGATCTCTACCAGTATCTCTACCAGTCGATTGGTCAAGTAGTTCCTTTCAGCATAAAACAAGTCATTATATGGGTTTGTTGAAAGATCTCAATCAGTACACTGTCAATTCCTTGAGCCTTGATTTGTGTCAATATCTTCCGTACAACTTGGACTTCTTCCTTTAATGCCATCGGTTCTAAATCATATGCTACCTTCTGAAATGATTAAATGCCAACCAATTCCATTTGGCACAGTAACTTATGCATTCCTCCCACCTTCCTTTGATGCTTCTTCCTGTATCATTTAATATTTTTCCCAGAGATTCCTTCAGTATTGCAACTCAAGTCTTAATTTTCTTTCTTCAGTTCTTGCACCTTGGAAATGCCAAGCATGTTCTTCCCTTTTGGTTTTCTGATTCCAGGTATATGCACATTTCATTATAATACTTTTTCTTCTCAAGCTACTCCTTGACAATTTGTGTTCAGCTCTTTACCTCATTGCTTCTTCCTTTCATTTTAGCTACTCTCCATTTAAGAGCAAGCCTCAACATCGCTCTGGACTTTTTGTGTGTATTTCTTTGCAGTGGCTCTACAACTCATCTGGTCTTTAATCATTAGTGTCCAATATGTGAAATCTAGTCTTGAGATAATCTCTAAACTGAGGTAGGATATACTCAACGTCCTAATTTGGATCTCATGAATTTTCATTTTCTTCAGCTTTAAGTTGGACTGACATGTAAGTAACGATTTGTTCTGCAACCACAGCCCCTGGTCTTGTCCTAACTGATGATAATGAGCTTCTCCATGGTCTCTTCCCACAGATGTGGTCAACTTGATTCCTATGAATCCAAATGAGTTAAGATGCATGTGCATAGTTGCCATTTATGTTGTTGAAAAAAAGATATTTGCAATGAATAAGTTGTTGCTCTTGCAAAATTCTATCATGCGTTCTCTTGTGCCATTTCTATTACAAAGTCATAGTTTCCAACTACCAATCCTCCTTCTTTGTTCCCCACTTTCACATTCCCATCACAATAATTATTAATGCATCTTAACGTCATATTCAATTAACTTCAGACTACATAAGTTTTTTAAAAGCTTCAATTTCTTCATCTTTGGCATTAGTGGTTGGTGTGTAAATCTGAATGACAGTCTTCTTGATGGGCACATGAATATTATCCTATCACTGACAGAAACTGTATTTCAGGACAGATCTTGACTCGTTCTCTGGACAATAAATGCAATGCCACTCCTCTTCAATTTGTCATTCCCGGCAGAGTAGACCATGTAACTATCTGATTCAAAATGGTCAATAGCAGTCCATTCCTGCTCAATAATGCCTACAATATTTATTTCAGTGTGTTCCATTTCACATTTAATGACTTCTAATTTTCCTAGACTCCTATTTCACACATTCCACAGTCAGTTACTAATAGATATTTATAAGTGCTTCTTCTCATAAAGGTTTCAAAAGCTTTACTCCATCCACATCATTAAGGTCAACACTAATTTGAAGAGGCAGCTCTTCCCCAGTCATATTTGAGTGCCTTCTAATCTACGGACTCAACCTCCAGCACTATATCAGATAATATTCCACTGTTACAATATTTTCACTGGTTTTCTTTTGGGGGGGGGGGGGGAATAGGTCACCAGGTCCTCCTTCCTAATCTGTGTTAGTCTGGAAACTCTGCTGAAACCTGTCCACTCAGATGGGCCCTGCTGTCATTTGCAGTATTAGTAGCATAACTTCCAGCATCACAGGAATACATACATACACAAGCTTCCACAGGACAAAACAATAGATGAATGATGGATGTCACCTTAATTTACAATCCGAGAAAGTTGATCCTACAATTTGAGGGAGAGGGATGTAAAACAAGTCTGTAATTAGAACATCGTGATTTAATAGATAAAGCTAAAACGAAGAGGTAGACGGTGTTGAAGACTGGTATTTGTTTTTGTTTTTTAAACTCACTGGGCTGGTGCATAAGTACTGACAATTCAGAGTCCTGCTGAATTTCAAGTTTTCCCTGGTATAAATAACGTATGATGCATACCCTTCAAGGAATAAAGTCCTTGCGATGCCTTAGGGAAAAAAAGTTACAAAAACTCCAGGCAAGATGACTACTTTTCAAAGCAGAAGCCAAGTTAGGAACCAACAATAGCCACAGTGCACAGCAAGTAGGGATTCATAAGAAGAAGTCTGGCAGCTACCATCCTGACAGAAAAGAGAAGGAGTGCAAAAGGACTAGTAGTTCACAGAGTTCAATCAGTGAAGACCTCTAAGTAATCAGTGACAAACAGACAGCAAATCATAAGACAATAGAACCAAGGCCAACACAATCAAAATGATACACAATTCCTTTATAAGAAGCTGTCAAAAGCCCCCAAATAAAAGGCTAATAGAAGCTGCATCTTACTGAAGATATGCACAGCATTTGTGCTCAAAATTACAAAGATTCTAACATCCACTTGATCTGGATCTAGAAAGTCTAAGAGGGAATATTAAATCTAGTACCTGGTACAAAGATTGCCAGCCCAAATCTCTAAAGAGTTAAGCAAGCAGTGTAAACTTTCTTTGGTTCTTATCTCCATCCCTACCTCCCAACGTTTTCTAACATAGTATTAGAATAAGGCAGACCTCTACAGTGTGTGTCATGAATGGGCTAACAACTTAAAAAAATGTTTTCAAGGTATGAAACTAAATAAATCCTATCTACTCATATTATAATAAAGGAGAGGAAGGCACACACTGTTTGCTACAGATTTTGCCTCCTCGGCTCCCTGCAGTAGCTCACAATGACGCAGCCCAAAGTCTAAGACACGAGAAAGGTTTTGCTCAAAAAGAAAGTGTGATCAACACTGGAATGAGAAAGCCGTGAGACTCAAGTTTGAGACAGCCATCTTCTTTAGTCCCACTTTCACAATCAGAAGAAAATAAGAAATGAACACTTATCTACAAACTATCCTAGGGAAAAACAGTCTACCAAGAACTCCTGAACATTCAAGGAAGAGCAAAGAGGAAACCAGAGAACCAAGAAGCTGAAGCTTGACTGCTGAGTTCCGAGCCATCCAAAGACCTGGGAAAGTGATCATGAAGACTAGCCACCCTTACGTGTGCAGAACCAGCAAGGCCTAGCGGTATGTAAAAAACAAGCAGCCACTTTTCCTGAAAGAAATTTCACAGAGGCAAAAACAGCCCAACCCCAGAAATGGGAACTGAAACCAGCTGCCTCAGACAAACAGGCCTAATGACTTTGGCAACAACATACCTTCATCAACCAACAACACTGAGGCTGAAGTCAGCTGGTTTCACATCCAGAAGGATGCCACCTTTCTAGGTGGGGACAGAGAGTCTAGCCCTCCTCCCTGGAGCAGCACCTTGCCCCTGCTACTTCCGGGAAACCCCTGGAGCCCTGACAACAGTTGGAAAAGCGTTGGGAACATTAACCCAGGAATCCGAACAAGCCCAAGGACAGATGGAATCACTCACCAAACAAAATAAAAAAACGAAACTGGGAAGAGGTTTAAAAAAAAATCAATCTTGGTTCACAAGATGAGTCAGTAGTCAAAGCAGGATTTGAATTCGGGTTTTTCCTTCAGAGCGTATCGCGCTTGACTCCCAGCCCTTGGCTCCGCAGATACTGTGTGCTCAATGTTCCCCAATCTTAAGAGTCAGCCCAGGTCAAGCTCTTGGCTGACTAGAATAGGGAAAAGAAAACTTTCCCTCCAGGCTTCAAGAAAGGGCGAAATCAAATTATTAAATGCAGAGTTCTAAGCTAAAAAGTCCAGATGCCCTCTACCTTGCCAATCAAAACAAGGCATTGGATTTAAAAATCTAGTCATTAATGCTCTGACTATAAGTTGGATTCCAGCTTCCTAATTTTCCAAATAAAGAACACTTAAAAGACGGGGGATACAAAAGCAATGGCAGGGAGCCAAGGAGCACTTACTGAACAGCCAAGTACGTACTCTGCACTCACGCACCGTGGCAGGCACTGAGGGCACCTTCTGCACTGAAGAAGGTTATGGATTACTTATGCAAGTTAACATTAATAGTTCTTTAGTGTAGTGGTTACATGCTGGGATGCTAACCAAAAGGTGAGCAGTTCAAAACCATCAGCAGCTCTGGGGGAGAAAAATGAGGCTTTCTAGTCCTGTACAGGGTTAGTCTCAGAAATCAATAGGGACAGTTCCACTCTGTCCTAGAGGGGGGTTATGAGTTGGAAACAACTGGATGGTAACAACTTAATTTCAGATACTGATAAATACAAGTAAGAACATAAAAGAGATGATGTGATGAGAGAGTGATGGAAAGAAATACACCTTTCAAGGATGCTCAGAGAAAGCGTCTTTGATGGCATTTGAGGCCTGCATCTTGAGGTGGAAGCCTTGAGAAAAGATTTTTACAAATGAGGAGCTGATTCCAGGAGCCCAAGCGGAAAACGAGTTTTGAGAATGATGAGGGCAACGAATGTATGTGTGCTTTACACAACTGATGTGCAGATTGTGATAAGAGTTGTATAAGCCCCAATAAAATGATTTTTTAAAAAGATTTTACACACACACACACATATTCTAAAAAGAAAGGAGCAAGGTCATTATCAGGTGAGTTTATAAAACAATACAAGCAATAAGGGAGAGAACAGAGAAGCCAGGTGGATACCAGAAGGATAAGGTAAAAATTTGGATTATAATAGTGTAAAGAGTTGCTAGCAGAGAATTTAAGCAAGGGAAATGGCATTATGGGAATCTGGGTCAGGGTTATGATAATATAGGAGAGGACTCGAGTAGTCAAGTTCAGGATATATTTTGGAGAAACAGTAAAGCAACTTATAAATTCATCATATTGGGAACATAACAGGAAAAGGAATTAAGAATATCCCGAGGTTCTTGGCCTGAATTCCAAATCAAGAGATGGATCCTACTTTGGGGAGAAGGCTTGCAAATTAAAGAAGGAAATCAAACATTTAGGATCATTTCCTATTTTTCTAGGATTATGAGCCAATGAAAATATATACTGAGGAGAAACGTTTGAATATTTCTATACAGAGAATACAATTCAGTATTACTTCTTAGTCCTACGTAATTTTATAGCATTCAAAGAAACCATCCACATTTCAAAATCAGCGGCAATCTGAAATCTTTCTATGTACATGGCAGAAGAATACCAATATTTAATTATTATCAACTGATAAAGTCAAGGGATAGACTAACAGACAATTTTAAAGTCACACTTTTCTCTAATATTCATTGCATATTTGCTACACAACTGGCAAAAAAGCAAACATCACTTTTCCATATATTATCTCATTTATTCCTGGTAACAATGCTATGGAATTAGGTACTATCCTTGTCCCCGTTTCTCAAATCAAGATACTTAGGCTTAGAGAAAGAGATGTGCCCAAGAGCAACAAAGATTCAAAACCGGAACTGATATCAAACCACATGTTCTGACCACTATAATATTCTGCTTCTATAGTTAAGCACTAAACCTCAGATACACAAAGAAAAAAACAATCTTTTCAGAGCCACAAATCTACAAGATCACAAACACAGAGTCAATTTGGGAAACAAAGAGATGAAAGAAAGATGAATGAGTTTGAGTCAGGATATTGTGACTCATGCCATAACCTTAAGCAAGCCCCATGATGTACATGCCTCAACCTACTTCAATGGAGCTATCATTACTTGCCTTCTCATGGGGTGTGAGTGCTAATTAATATTTGTAACACAGACACAGATCATCAGATGAAAGAGACAAGGAAAACTATAGTGTATCATTACTGCTTTGATCATAGAGCCAAACCCCAGAAATCAAAGTCAATAAGTTTTATTTATTTATTTTTTTAATATTAAGTTTTATTTTAAGACTACATATTAAGCAATATACACTAAGTGAGGGGTCAGCTAAGCCCACACACAAGGGAGTATAGCAGCCTGTGTGATCCAAGGATTATACATAATAAAATCCAAGATCAGAAAGGGAAATGTATTATGAGTTTAAATTCTGGACACCTATTTGTAAATGGCTAAGGATGACAATGAAAGCCCAAAATTAATTTGCAGAATCCCCATAGGGATTAAGTCTTTATTTAAATCCCTCAGACCACTGACCAGGGATGTGAATAGTCTTGCCCTCAGAGTATACCAAAAAATGAATTAATGTTAGGTTAAATTTTAACATGTTTTTTTTTCTCTTTTGGTCCACTTTTTAAGTTTTTATTATTTTTTGCTTTCTTTCGGATTGAGGCTTTCTATTTTATTTTGTAGAAAGCCCAGTCATGTTCCTACAGAGCAGCTAGTGATTCTGAACTACTAACTTTGGTGGCTAGCAGCCCAACATTTAACCACTAGGCCACCAGGGCTCCTGCTATTTTATTTTGTTATTGTTGTTGGGCTTTTTTCTTGGTGTCATTTTCTTTTTTTTCTTTTTTTGGTATAATGTTCTTTCTATAAAATCCAGGATAGATAAAGCTATAGAGACAATAACTAGATTTTAAGAATGTCTTAGGGTTATGGCAGGAGAGATTAGGGAAAGAAGTATATTAACAATAATGAAGAAAATATTCTAAAATTAATAACCCTTGGTTAGCAATAAAGTTGGCCTCTCCTGCTCTCGCTCTCGGGCTCTCCCCATGAGGACCACCAAGCGGGGCTCAGGTGAGCATGCTACCATGAAAAAAATATATATATTCTAAAATTAAATTTTTAAATGTATGGGTCTTGAGTACTCTGAATAAGAATCATTTAATTGGTTATTTTCTCTTTAAATTTTTCTTTTAAAAAAGCAATATAAATCATATGATCCACACACGGCACTCGAGTGTCTATCCCAGAGAAAGAAAAACTTACAAAGAGAAATTTGTATGGAAATGTTCATAGACAATTCATTCATAACAGCCAAGAACCAGGGGAGGGGAAACTCCAGCTATCCTTCAACGAGTAAATACTCGAACAAATTGTGAAACGAAATCGGCAATTTTTAAAAAAGGAAGAACTACTGATACAACTCAGCTGAGTGAAAAAGGCCAATCCAAAAGGTTCCATACCACATGATTCCTTTTATATATAACATTAACATGGCAAACGGAAAGCAGTGTTGGTTTCCAGAGGTTAAAAATGGGGGTGGAAGAGAGTGGCGAGGGGGCCACCTTCCCTACTTGAGCATTCTCCCAAGACTCTGTGGACAAAAGCTCACTGCAATCCTGCAACTGTATTCACTGCAGTCTCCAGATGATTGCTTCAGGGGTAGCTTTAAAAGGCATCAAGAGGAAACCTTACAGTCATAGAAATGTTTTGAATCTTGACTACCAATTTCCTGTCGTGATAGTGTTCTCTGATTTACATTGTTCTATGGTCCGTTACTACTGGTGGTGGGGAGGGGCAATGGGGAGTCCCTGGGTGGTGCAGGCAGTGACCACGCTTAGTCACTAACAGAAAGATAAAAGACTGGAGACATGAAAGAGCAGAGGTACAAATGAATCCAACTAGAGGCATCTCAGAAGGCCTAACAATCCTCTTTCAAAAGATGACTGAAACCCTAAGGAAAGATGGAGACACCCTAAATGCCATTCATCAACAAATGAATGGACCACAAAATACGATATATATACACACTATGCACAATGGAATACTACTCAGCCAGTAGGATAAATTCAGTCGTAATACATGCTACAATATGATGGCAATGGAATATATCATGCTGCGTAAAATAAGTCAACCACAAGAGGACAAATATTATGTTGTCTCATTTGTACAAATACACAAGAAAAAACAGAGGCATAAAGAATAAAGTGTACTGGGGGCAGAGAGGTTAATGGCAATGGAATTATTATGTTAAGGGTAAGGTTACACAGCTGATTGCTGTAGTTATAAAAATTGTATACCTGCAAAAATGGAACTGCAAAAGTCCTATGACAAATGGATTCATGATGATGACCAAAAAAATTCTGTTTAAAGAAAGAGTAGATTATGTACAAAAGCTTCATGGAATTTTGTCCTTGGTTTGGAGGTTTAGGGCCACAGCTTTATGGTATAGCCCATTTAATTGGCCTAATTACAAGTTTAATGCCTGGGTTCTACCTTCCAATTCATGGCACAGTCCCTGGGGTCTTAAAAGCTTACAAGCAGCCATTCAAGACACAACTGATTGCTATTCACCTGGAAGTAAGGTAGGTGGGTCAGGTAGAGGAGGACTGGAATGGGTGGCTAATTGCCTCCATGAAAACTGTTCCCTGTACCAGGAGACCAGGACTGCAAGTGACCCAGCTACCATTACTGAACATTTTGATCAAATATTCCATAGAAAAATCCTGATCGAAAGTGCTATCTTAGTGATCTGCTGCTGCTATAACAATTACCACAACAAACATTTAATTACTCACAGTTTGGGAAAGCCAAACGTCCGAATTCAGGGTGCCAGCTCTAATGGAAAGGTTTTCTCTCTTTGGAGCACGCTTCCTGGTTTTTGGAGATCTCCACGTGGCTTGGCATCAATTTCCCCCTCCCCCATCCTTGCCTCTCTAGCTTGCTTGTTCAATCTCCTTTATATTTCAAAAGAGATTGTCTCAAAATCAACCCTCCACTAATTCTGTCTCATTAACATAACATAGGCAAGCCATTCTCAAATGGGAATATAATCACAGGCATAGAAGGCAGGAATTTACAAAACTTATGGGCAGGAGGGGGAGACACCACACAATTCATGCCATAAGATGGGGGGGGGGCAGCACAGAAATTCAAATTCGCAAGGACTTAAGACTTCCTAGAGTCATGAAGGTTGAACGAAGCCCTAAAACTATTGCCCTGAAATAATCTCTAAACCTTAAACCAAAAATATCCCTGAAGTCTTCTTAAAAAAACACATTAGAGAAAAAAAAATTAGTTTCACTAATAAAAAAATGTGTTTTCAGTATGTTCTCTTAACAACTATCTTCATGGGATCAAACTGACAACAATGATGTGAAAGATTAGACAGAATCCTTAGGGCAATGAATTTACATTAATTAGGAAGAAACAACTTATAATTGGTGAGTAAGAATGGGTACGTAATTGTCAATCATTACAAAATATGTGTAGCAATGGTTCGCTGGTCTACATCTTGCTGTGTGTATTCTCACAACCACCACTATCAAGAGAAACTGCACAGCTCCATCTGTTCTGACACACACTGACACACACACCAGGAGCCAGAGTTAACGCAATGGCAACTGGAGCTGGTACCACTGGGAAAACTGGGCAGAGTATTCTACTTCTTACAATTACCTCAAAATAAAAATGTTAGTTAAATCAAATTAATAAAACGATAGCAGTCAATGGATAATCTCCCTCTCACGTGGTCTCAACCTAATCCTCCTTACATAACTATGAAAACATGTATGAAGTCAAAAAGTATTGCCACGAAAGCATTAATATCTTCAAAGAAAATTATCAAACTTTGAAACTACTGTTTTTTTGACATCTTTTCATCTCTCTACTCCTTCCCCAAAGAATTCTCTTCATGTAACTGTCTTTCGGACCTAACAGAGGAAGAAATTCCAAATGATTTCTTTACAGCAGAAAATACACAGCAAGGGGAAATAAACCCCCATGTGTTCATGCCATAGCAAACAAAGCTTCTCTGAAAATAGTCATTCCTCTTTCCAGCAGAAATGTCAACTAGATTGTTAAGAATTACCAACCTCTCTACAAAGAGTATGAGCTATTACCACCATCAGGGGTTAAAGCTTTAGAGTCCCTCTCTCAAGTCTCCTCCTCCCTCACTCCATTTTATAGACAAAAACTGAACTCGATGTGAAATTACTTGCCCAAGATTGAAGAGCTAGTAAGTAGTAAAGTTGTGATTCAAAGCTACAAAACTGGTGTTTTCCCTCTACCAGGTCTTCCCATTACCACGTGCCAACAGAAGGAATTCAATCAACTTAAGTAAAGTTAGGCACCTGCCATTTTCTAGTATGGCTATTTACTGCCTTGACTTTTTTAATTCCATTTAGCATATTTGAGGGGGAGAAGGGTCTATACTGTATGACAAGGACCCCTGGTGTAGTGGATTATACGTTGCACTGCAAATCACAAGGTTAGCAGTTCAAAACTACCAGCTGCTCCACAGGAGTCATTATGAAGCTTTCTACGCTTGTAAAGAGTTACAATCTTGGAAACCCACAGGGGCAGTTCTGGTCTTTCCCAAGGGTCACCATAAGTCAGAACTGACTTAATGGCAGTGAACTGAGTTGAGTATACTATGTGTCAAGGAGCCCTGATGGTGTAGTGGGTCAAACATTGGGCTGTTAACCACCAGGTCAGCAGTTCAAATCCATCAGCCATTCCATGGGAAAAAGATGAGGCAATCTGCTCACTTCAAGATTTACCATCTCAGAAACCATATGGAATTATACATTGTCCTAAAGGGTCACTATGAGTTGGAATCAACAACAATAGGTTCTATTATAATCTGTATGAAGCCTGACTATAGGGGACAGAGAAACAAACAGAAAAGATGTCTGACTGTAAAGAGCTTTCAGTCTGTAACATGCTTTAGCTACTATAAAAGTCTGCAGTGAAGTACAATTACTTATCACGCCTCTTCTATCCAGAGTCTTTATAACCCCACCAAATGATAGGTAGGACCATGCAGATAGGGTGTGTGGCTCTCTCATGGAGGGCTGGTTTTTACCATTCCACTGGGCATAAAGTGAACCATTCCAGAAGTAGGAACTGAGAATCCCTCGACCACCAGGAAAGAAGTGTGTCCCAGATGCATGTAGGGAAAGGTGGCAGAGGAGAAGCACTAAGACCATGAGACAGAGCAGAAGCACAATGGTGGACCATGAGACAGAGCTTTCTGGCTTGCTGAACAAGAAAAGCTGAGTGCCTTCAGGGAGGAAGCTGGCTTTTAGAGTGGGGTGCCCTTTGACATTTATCAGCACTAAAGGAACTTTGTAATACTTGCCCAAACAGCACAGAGGTCAAGGAGCCCACACGGCTCAGGTCGAGGACCAGAAAGAGACTCATCTGGCAGCATGGCTGACAAGAGACACCGCAAACAAAAACACTGTATACTTAACATTTGTAACCTGTAAACTCCCACCATCAGGAGTACTGTGTGTGTGAGTTCTGTGTAGCCCCTGCAATGGGATTACCAACTTCAGTGGGGTTGAGTGCCGGGGCGGGGGGCACGCTGGTGCTAGAATGGGGCGAAAAGGTTGGAGGCTGAGGGGACATCTGACCTCTCCTTGTACGGCTCCTCCTTGGGCAGATGTGGTATAGTTGGCTCTCCTTCCTCCTTGCTTAGCTGAAGGAGGTCAAATATGGCCCTCACATCAGGGAACTACAAAGAATCTAGCTACCTTCACAAACGCAAACAATAATCTCTCACATTAGCTTCCTTCCAGTTTAATCTCACTGCTCTGATATTCTATATACAAAAACTGCAAATTCATTGCCATCAAGTGGGTTCGGACTTACAGGGCAGAGTACAACTACCTTGAAGGGTTCTCAGAAAAGCCTGGTGGCACAGTGGGTTAAGTGTTGGGCTGCTAACCTCAAGGTTGGCGTGTCTGCCCACTTCAAGAAAGTCTAATCGCTTCAGAAGCCCTATGGGACAGTTATCTTACCTATAGGGTCACTGTGGATCTTTAAATCTCTATGAAGTCAGACTGCCATAGCTTTCTCTTTCTCCCAGGGAGAAGGGTTGGAACCCTCAACCATTTGGTTAGCAGAGAGCACTTTTTTTGGGGGGCGGGGGGTAGCCGGGAAGTTTTATTTATGATAGTAACATACAAGTCCCCACACTTAGGAACAGGCTGAGACAAGGATCTAGCCCAGGCCTTATGCTTTTCCTGGAGACTTTTGGGGGCAAACTTCTGCAGTTTCTTCCACATGCTTTTATTCATTTCTTTAAATTCTTCCAAGGGGTATGTGGACAAGACGAGCTTGTCCTCTCCCAAGGACAGGCCACTAAAGCTGTGTCTCTGGGGCAAGGGTACTTGTGTTTGTAATAGTTTGAATGGAGACATGCTAACTTCTCGTACATCTGATTACAGGCTTCGGGCTCTGAGATCGTGTTCTCTCCTTCCTGAAAGGCCTGTGCTACCTGCTACTGCAGGTAAGCGCCCAAATGCCGCCCCTGCTTGGTCTCTTCCACAGGCCATTCCTCACAGAGCTTAGGGAAACGCTGGTAGCCACCATTTTGGACCCTGCCGGTTACCGCAGAGAGAACTTTAACCACTGTGTCGCGTGTGGTTCCTCTGGTAATTCTACAAACCAAATATTCTTTCTTGATCCTGGACAAATGGTCCTCAATGCCCATCTGTACAAAACACTGCACTGTGGTCATGCTCAGCAAGTATAAACTGAAACTTGCCAGCTCCAGTCAGCACAAAGCGAAATGAACACTGTTAGTTTTGGAAATCCTGAAAGTTCCTTTAATATCTTGGTCAAGTTGTAGACATAAAGTTAAAAGTGAGTTAGACATCCTTCTGAACATAAGAGCTAGAAAACGTAAGTTGACTTGTATGTTCTTCTAAGACTGAGGTCATGTTCAGAAACTCAGGAAAGAAAAAAAAGAAACTCAGATCTTTCCATTCATTACCTGAAGTTCCTTTCTGATGCTGGTTCCTTCATGTCCAATAATAATGAACTTAATGAAGTCCAAGTTTTCTTACTTCATCAATGACAGATGCATCCTGAATACATAGCAGCTTAGAGATTGATCGAAAGCAAACATGATAATTAGCTATTCCAAGGTACACACAGTAAGTAAAAGACCGCCTATCTTTGACATGACAGCGCTTCAAACATTTGGGGGTGGTAGGGCACACCCTAAAAGAATTGACATCAACATCACCATGTTAGCAACAGCATGAATTTGGGACTGACTGGTATGAGTAGTGATCACTTATAACATGTAATTTTGATCCTTATAAATCACTTTTTTTGCAGTAATTATTTTAATTTCATGTTTGTTTTGGGCTGATGATGACAAATCATTTTCAAGTTTGTGTCTTTTCCTTCACATGCAGAGTTAAGCCACAACCAGGTATAGCCAAAAGATTCCATCTCTCACATACACGCTGCTGTGAAAAATCCTCTGACTTGACCGCTATGCAAGGCAGGAAGACTTTCTTGGGTAGCACCATCATGAGGCCTGGTGGGCAATCAAGGAGGACAGGCTCCCACACCTGTCTCTATTCACATTTACCTGGGACCAGGGTAGGCAGGGGACCCCAGGTCACAGCTCTGGTACCCATCCACCTGGACTGAAGATCAACAGTAAGAAAAGCAGTTGGGGGGGGAGGCAACTGCTCCCCCTGCCTTCAAGGCAGTCAGTCAAGGTGAAGACTTTTTGCCTGCTTCTACAGGAAACCCAGCCCACTGCCCTGGGGCACCTGGGGCCCTGCCTGAAGCTGGGAGAGGTGGTCTTAGGGTGAGTCCCATATTTCCAGAGTAGTAGAATAAATCACTCTTAAAAAGGTAAATATTACAATCCCCATTTTGCACTCCAGGGCACCAGGTTTGGAGAGTTAAGTGTCCTCCAACCCCAGGAGTTACCCAGGGGTTGGATTCGGGTTCAAATTTAGAAGCCATGTTCTTTGTTCAAAACACCACATGCCTAATACCATGGGTGTGACTGTGAGATCATCACTTCAAACCTTCACAGAACACCCTGACCAGCAGGTATGGAATTTGGCCATTCTTTCCACTGGGAGGCTAGATGAACTAATTTTCTCTCCCTGTTTCTCAGATGGCTGGCTCCCGGGGTTTATTTGCTTTGGAGCACAGCAACCTTTTTCCAAATGAAATCTTGGATGAAAACACCAAAACATGAAACAAATACAAGTAGGGTTGCTCTGGT
>NW_022103958.1:4608311-4654157 GCF_000313985.2 Echinops telfairi | reverse complement strand
CGGCGTAGAATCAAAGCGCCTCCTTACTCTCCCGCGCCCCTCCAGGGAGCACAGTGAGAAACTCAGGCTGACCTAAACCCGAAGACTTCATGGCCTTCTCTGTTGCAAGGGCTGTGGCCAGAAACAAGAGATCTTTTTCTTGTCCTTTACAACAGAGATACCACCATCCATACTCTGTAGGTCTGTCTGACTAAAAAAAGAACAAATAAAAGCTCCCAGAATATGGTGAGCATGGAAAAGATGGCTCCCCACTATTTGTTCTACAGTGCTAAGAGCTGAGGTAAATTCAACAATGCTCAATAAATGTAGGTATTTCAGGATATTTTCAGTAGCAGGGAAGTGAACAAATACCACTCCCAAAATTCAACTAAAAAATAAATAATAACGCTTAGCTTCCATTAAAGGTACCAATGGAAAACTCCTTTTCCAACTTAGACATCCAGTGAGTCCTTGACCCGCTGACCCAAGCAGGAGTCTGGTTGTGCGTACACAGAGCTTCCTTTGAGCTACCTCAATGGAGACACCGAGTGGGAAGTGGATGAATTGATGCTGGACTGATACCTCAGCTCTGGCTTTTCCTGGGCCGAGCATTTAAGCTGGCAACTTAACATTGTATTTAATGAGTATTTTTACGTTCCTGTCCTATACTAACAGAACTTAATGTTTATTTGTCCATCTTCTGGGCTTCTAAGTCTCCAGGCACCACATATCAAAAATGTATCTATGTCATGCGCTCCTTCACCTAAACAATTTTAACCTGGCCCATGCCTAAACTAGTCATTAAGAACCCATTACCTTAATCTGTTATTGATAATGTGTTCCCATTTCTGCATGTGTACCCAGAGACCAAAGCAATTTTTACAGGAAAGAGATGCTCAGTCTTTCCAATCTGAGCCCAGCCAACTCTCAAATCACACACTCTGTGGAAGCTACAGATGTTGGCTTTCATCCTATGGTTTAAGAAGAATCCTAACACTACGATATCACACAGCCAAGAAAAGATTCACTGAAGGCATGGAACAAGTCCCTAAGCAGTCAACAAAGGCATGGGAGCCAAGATGATTTAGAATGCTAATCTCATATTTTACTGGGAGATCTGAGCAATTTACCTACTCTCTCTTTCTTCATGAGAAATATGAAAATAAACCCATGGAGATGCCAGAGATGCTATTTGGAGTAGCCTTAGAACAATCATGTCCTGGGATCATCAGGGACCTCAGGAAGCACCTGGGTCAGTTCCCTCAATTCACACCTAAACCATACCAGGAAGACAGTAAGTCTCCGGGGAAGATATTGCACAACCTTCCTTGGGCACATTCCAATAGCTTGTAGTCAGGAAGTTCTTTCTAATAAGCAATCTATATTCCTTCTGTTGCAATTAAAACACATTCCCTTCTGCCCTGTCCTTTAGAGAAGGAAAACATCTGCTTACACCACCTGAGCAGTCTCTTCAAGAGACTGTAAAATATAGGCAGGCCATTTCAAACAGTTTCGTGTAAAAGCAACATGACTTTAAATGGGTCACCTCAGACAAAGAACATGATTACGAGTCCTAAATTCCCAGTTTCATCACTGCCATACTCTGAAGATGCTGGGAAGTAAAAAGATGCAGATGCTGTGCTTCAATTATCCCATCAGAAATATGCAAATGTAAAACCAAAATGTTAAGGGAACTGATGGGACAATGTCCATAAAATGTTTAGTGCTTCCCAGGAAAACCATTTTATAAGATGCTCAATATTATCTGAATATAACTAATTAGACCCTGGGTAAAGAATAGGTAAATGGCAAGCAAAATAGAAACCAAAATGAGTCCACAGTTTCATCACAATTCTACAGCACATTACTTGGAAATAAGACCTAATAATAGATAAATAAATGAAAGGGGGGGGGAGATAGGATTAAAGGCAAACATTTCAACTAATTAGCTATAATAACAGTGACCACAGGAAAGCAATTACGAAAAATAAAAATAAGAAGTGTAAAAGCTTCTAATGTGAAAATACAAAGCCCTAATAGGCGGGTGGCGGCTGTGAGGTACTGTCGAGTTGGTTGTGACACAGGGACCTGTGTACACCAAAACAAAGCCATCCTCAGTGTTTGCTCTCTTTGAGCCTGTCGTTGCAGCCACTGTGTCCGGCCATCTCCTCAAGGGTCTTCCTCTTTTTTGCTGGCCTTCTACGTTCCCAAACATGATGTTCTTCTCCAGGCAGGACACACAGGCAGGCAAGAAAGGAATTAAGATAGAGAAGAGTTGAAAAGTTTTTAAGAAGTAAAATTTTAAAAGTATGTAAGTAGTAAGTAAACTTGAGCGAGAGTAAGACTAAAGCATAAGGAGCCCTGGGTACTACAGCTAAGTGCTCAACAGCAGTCAGAACTCATAACCTCTCCGAGGGAGAAAGACAGAGCTGCTTCAGTAGATTACAACCTTGGAAACCCCACAGGGCAGCTCCTGCCACTGTCAACACTGTCACAACCGCAATGGTTTCGCGTTTTAAAGTCAATATACAAAGACTACACGAAGCGTTACTCTTACCAGCTTGCAAATAACCTCAATCCTTTACCCGTTCTCCTTTAAAACAACCTCTGACAAAATATGCAGGTTATTATGTCAAGCTAACTACCAGAAGAAAAAGAGAAGAAATGAAACCAAACGTGGCCTGTGGTTACCGTGGGTGAAAAGGAAAAGTATATTTGCTCAGGGGCACCACTGAGTTTATGTTAATGGTGGTGGAATAATAATTTGGAAAAGGATATCAATAATGGTGTACAACACGAAGAGTGTAATCAGTGGCACTGAATTATACACTGCTGAATTGGAGACTTGTTTCATTGTGTATATTTTTGCCACATTTAAAAAATAATTACATAAATAATGAGTATAAGGAAAAAGAAAATGTTCTAAAATTGATTGTGGTAATGATTGTACAACTCTTTTTTCTTTTTTTTTTACACAACTCTTCTTGATATGACTGAACTACTGAATTTGAGATATGAAGATGAAGTGGCAATAAAACTTAAAAGATATCAAGGGTAAGCAATCAAGGACACAAAGAAGCAAAAGTTATGCCTCCTATCATCACAGACTTCAGTCTTACGGTTTTCCTTCTTATGGACAGACATACTATTCATTAAAATATAAAAATGCTCTCTTTCCTTCCTATTCCGCAAGCCCGCATCAATCTGGCTCCTGCCTTTATAGTCTTCCAACACTGCTCTTGCTATAGCCTATCAAATACACTATTTCCTTCCTTCGGGAAACATGCTCCTCTCAGTTTCTGTAACATCATGTTCTTCCTGAATTTTCTCTTGGTTCTGAGTGTGCTTCCCCTACTAGTAACTATTTCTCTGGTAGATCTCCTCCATTCTACTTGACTGTCAATGCTATCTACACCCAGCAGCCTCCAGACTGATAAACCCAGTGCCACTCTTTATCTCCCAACAGCTTACATTGTTGCTCTCTCTGCTGAGATGTTTTCGTAGGCCTGACCAAAACTGACTGCTTCACGACATTCCCCAACTGCAGTCAAACTTTACTGTTGCTCAAAGCTGCCGTCTCAGATACAGCACCTTCATCTGTCCAGACACTCAAACCAAAAGTCTAGGTGTAATACCTGGCACCTTCTTCTTTCTACATATCCAACCCATCATTCAGTCTTGCCTGTTCGAATTTCAAAATACTAAATATTTCTAATTCTTTCCATCCCCATTGCCTATAGCCTAAACCAGGGGTCCTCAAACTTTTTAAGTTCACTGTCCCTCAAACCGTTGGAGGGCCAGACTATAGTTAAAAAAAGAAGACAACTATGAACAAAATCCTATGCACACTGCACATATCTTATTTTGAAGTAAAAAAACAAACAGGGCAAAAACACCAGACGGGCTGGATAAATGTTCTCAGTGGGCCGCATGTGGCCTGCGGGCCGTAGTTTGAGGACCCCTGGCTTAAACTAACCATCCTCATCTTTTGCCTGGGCTACAGTAGCTTCTTAACTAGACTTCCTTCACTTCTCATCCCAAGCCACTCCCCACAATGTAGCCAGAGGAATCTCAAAAAAATCAACACAGCAGATCATGACGCACATGTCTAAAACCTTCAAAGGATTCCAATTAATCATAATATCAAAATCCTCTCTCCCACTTAGCAATACCGTGTTTCCGTTTCTCAAATATGCCTAATTTTTGTCCACTCAAGGCTTTCAAAACAATCTTCTCTTTTCATCTTCCTAGTCTTTGCTTAAGTACCACTTCTTAGAAATTCTGCCGCAAACCCCAATGCAATCCAGGTTCCCCTACTCCCATCCCTTTTCTACTTTCCTTCACAGGACTTAGCACACTTTGCAATTATACATGTGTGTTTACTGTCTCTTTCCCCTCTAGACAATAATCTCTATCAGGGCATACACAAAATCCATTTTGCTTATTTTTCTGCTCTAGTCTTAATATTGTAGCCATCGTTTAAAGCAGTGGTTCTCAACCTTCCTCATGCCGTGACTCTTTCATACAGTTCCTCATGTTGTGGTGACCCTCCAACCATATAACTATTTTCGTTGCTACTTCATAACTGTAATTTTGCTACTGTTGTGAATCGTGACCCTCCAACCATAAAATTATTTTCGTTGCTACTTCATAACTAATTTTGCTACTGTTATGAATCAGGAGACCCCTGTAAAAGGGTCCTTCAACCTCCATAGGGGTCGCGACCCACAGGTTGAGAACCACTGGTTTAAGCGTACAGAACTCTTTTAAGGAGCCCTGGAAACACAGGGTTATGTACTTAGGCTGCTAACCAAAAGGTTGACTGCCACTACCAACCACTCTGAGGGACAAAGTAGAGACAGTCTGCTTCTGTAAAGATCCACAGCCTTGGAAACCCTATGGAGCACTTATACTGTCTTACAAGGGTCTGAATAGAAAATGATACAATGTCCACAGGTTTTAGACTTCTTTAAAGGCGTTTGGAGTCCGTTTAACTTAGCATTTAAGAAAGAGACTGGCAATAGACTTCTTGGATTCAAATCCTGAACTTACCAGCTACATGGCCTTGAGCAAATTGCTAAATCAGTCTATGCCACAATTTCCACAGCTATAGAATGGGGGAATTGAGATTGTTATGAAAATGAAAAGGATGGATGACACAACGTACTTTGTACATACAACTTCTGGCATGCAAGTAGCACTCAGTAGGCACTGTTTCTGTTGACCTATGCTGGTATCTTCTCCACCTACCACAGAGGTAGACATTCAAAAAGCATGGACTGAATGAATGACTGATAAATAAGACACTGCTCTAATCAGTAGATAGATGTTTTAAATGACAGTGCAGGAATATTAAAGAGATTTAGAGAGAAAAATGTCTTGGAAGGCAGACTGAAGCAACCCACAATTTCTAAGGGCATAAGAATAGAAAAAATGAACTCCACTGGATTCTGAGCTTTTCCCACTGTGCAGAAAGTATGCTCCCACTTCAAGAGGTTGACCCAAGATGGCCTGCTGTCTTTAACTTTTCCCTACGTATTGGCATTTTTTCTTAATCATTTTATTAGGGGCTCATACAACTCTTATCACAATCCGTACATACATCAATTGTGTAAAACGCATTTGTACATTCATTGCCCTCATCATTCTCAAAACATTTCCTAGTATTGGCATTTTTTCCATTTTTTAATCATCCTCTTTCAAACCCTTTAAGCACCAACCACAGTTTAAATACGTGGTAAAATACACATGCTAATTCAGACGTTTTCTGTTTTCCAAGGAAATGTTCCTTTATTCCTAGAATAGTCTTGGCCTGTTTTGCTACATATATTATGAAAATTCTCAAAAATGTCTCATCCATCTTACATTAAGAACTTGCTTGGACATTGTTGCTTTCTAGGTTTTCCTCCCCAGTAAAGCTGCACCCTTCTACTTAATTTGAAGGCGGCTGAAGGGAAGGTCCTGAGGTAGATGTGGCAATGTATGGCCATAAAGATTTGCCGCCTTCAAAACCTGTGGGGTAGTTCTGTTCGGATCTACTTGGAGAGGGAATCAGCTTGTGGGCAGCAAGTCATTAAGGAGGGGAAGATGAGCTAAATTTGCTGCTGTAGTAACTTTCCAGTCTTTATTCCAGTTTTCTCAAAAGTACCAAGCTTCAATCCAAATATCTGTAGATTTGTTCTTCTTTTGAAGCACATATGTAATCACTGTCTTGTTATGATAATACTGATAATTTTAGTTGTGCTCTTCTAAAGTTACACATATTAAGTCATTTAATTCTTACCACTGCTGTATGTTACGATGCTCTACAGATGAGGAAAGGCACAAAGAGGTTTATGTAACTTGCCCACATCAGATCTAGTAAGTAGCTCAGCTAGGGTTCTGAAGTCAGGCTGCCTGGCTCCTGAGTCAGTGCACTATACTGTTCCTCAAGAGAACAGGGGTTTTCTGCCCTCTCACAGAAATGGAAATACTTAATTCACTCCCCAAGTCACACATGCAGATCAACACCCTCCAACTCAGCAAAACTGCAGATGCTTCATTTATCGATCCTATACGACAGCAATGTTGGTTCGTGGGAGGATATACATGCTATATTGGAGAAAAATAAGCAAATAATAAAGGATGATGTGAAATTTGTGCCCCTTCATTCTAAAGAGACAGAAACAGAATTCTGATAAGCATTAGTAAAAATGTTTACAAAATATGTTCAATTTCTTGGAAAAAAGGCTTCAAATGAGACTTTAGATATTGCTACTTTGCTGCTGCTGCTGCTGCTGCTATTAGCCAGAGAGCCCTGGTGGTATAGTGGTTACACACTGGGATGCAATCTCCATGGTCGGCAGTTCTTTGGGAAAAAGACGGGACATTTTACTCCTGTACACAGTTAATAGTGTGCAGTGTCAGAAACCCACAGGGTCAGTATTGAGTCAATGGCAGTGAATCTGGTTTTTTTGGTTTTGGGTTGTTGTTAGGGGTCATTGAGTTGGTTCTGATTGGAAACAGAACAAAGCACAGCCCAGTCCTGAGCCGTCGGGTAGAAAGCCAGTGAGGCAATGGTATTGTTGCTATCTGTAAACCAACTTTCACTGCCACCCTATGAAATGGCCCAATCCCAAATATTTTCATGTTTCACGGAGCCAGCAAACAGGGCAAGAATCTCAAGAAAGGTCTGTTTAAAGCTAACTGACCACCTGCAGGACTACTTTAAACATTGCTGTTGTTGTTAGGTGCTTTCCTAACAATAAGGACCCTGTGTACAACAACAAAACACTGCCCTTTCCTGCACCATCCTCACAATTATCTTTCAGCTCAGTACGATGTCTTCCTCTTTTACACTGCCCTCTACTTCACCCAGCACGAAGCCCTTCTCCAGGGGGGTCTGGTCTCTCCTGACAATGTGGTCCAAAGCACATAAGATGAAGCTTTACCACCCTCGCCTCAAAGGAGCATTCTGGCTATACTTTTCCAAGAGATTTATTTGCCCTTTTGGCAATCCATGGTACTTTCAATATTCTCCTCCAGCATCACAATTCAAACACATCAATTATTCTTCAGTCTTCCTTATTCAACATCCAACTTTAAAATGGATAGGAGGTGACTGAAAACATCATGGTCTGGGTCGGGCACACTTTAGTGCTCTGAGTAACCTTCTCAACACTACAGAGGTCTTGTGCAGCAGATTTACCCAAAACAATACAGCTTGGATCTCATGGCTGCTGCTTCCATGAGCACTGATTGTGGATCCAAGGAAGACAAAATCTTTGACAACTTCAACTTTCTCTCCATCTATCATGATGGACCTATTGGTCCAGTTGTGAAGATGATCGTCATTACTTTGAGTTGTAATCCATACTGAAGGCTGCAATCTTTGAGCGTCGACTGCAAGTGCTTCAGGTTCTCCTGTTGCTAGGTGCCACTGAGGCGTTTCTGACGCGCTCGGCAACCCTATATACAACAGAACCAGTCACTCACTGCCTGGGCCTGCGCCAGCCTCAGGATTATTGTTATGTTTGAGCCCATTGTTGCAGCTACTGGGTCAATTTATCTCCTGGAGGGAAATAATTTCCTCTTTTTCACTGACTGACTTTACCGAGCCTACAACTTTCCTTTCAATTTCAACAGTTTGCCTATCTTTCTTTTTCAAGGTGGGGGTAGGAGGGGTTCTTTAACAGACAGAAACTTATTTTCTTACTACATAGGAGAACAGAGTCCAAATTCAGAGTACAAGCTCCGGAAGAAATCTTTCCCTGTCAACTCTGAAGGAACGTTCTAGTCGTCAGCTTTTGCTCCTGGGCCATCTTTATTGAACAGTCTCTCTCTTCCCCAATCAAGTCTACCCATTTTTTAAGGCTAAGTACTTCTATCTATCGCTTGCCACAAATTCACCTGAATGCATGTATCCCAACATTCAAACTCATTGAACTTCTCTTTCAAACAACAGCTTAATATGGGGAAAAAAATAATATTAAATGAGAACGCATTAAATTAAGGCACATTAGAAGGAAAATATTAAACTCTCTGGTCAAGCATGCTGGATGGTTATCCAATGTTAAAACCAATGCTTTAGATGATAGGCAAAGGTTACATGTAGTCATCTGAAACACAATTCCATTATGAGAGCAGCAGGAGGACTTTCATTTCCTGAATCAGGGTATATAGCGCTTTCGGGTTTTGTAGGTGGATTACAAATGTCAACATTCAAGACTCCAAGCCCGGCCAACACTAGGCCCACTTCTTGCTCCTTCATCCCTCCCTGTCGGCTCTTGTCTGTTTATTTCAGAGCACTTATTTCAGCCTAAAGTTTGCTTGTCTGCTTGTTATTTTATTATTTCATTATTATGTATCTATTTATCAGAAACCCGGTCCCCACTGGAATATACTTCATGAGGTCTACCTTTACATCCAGCATCTAATGAGTAGTCAATAAATACCTGCTAGATAAAGTCTTTCGAGAAGGACAGGGGAAAAAGCAAAGGGCAAGAATAATAAACAGTAAAAAAAGAAAAAGTTTGTGTAGAGAAGTGGAAACTAACAACTCTTTGGGCAGACAGACAGAAAACAAGTTAGAAGAGATACAAACAATCCAAACAAGGGTGGAGGAGGGAGGGGAAAACAGGAAGTGATACCAAGGGCTCAAGTATAAAGAAAATGTTTTGAAAAGGATGATGACACCATATGGGCAAATGTGCTGGACACAATTGATGTATGGATTGTTATATGAGTTGTAAGAGTCCCTAATAAAGTGATTTATTAAAAAAAATAAAATCCAAACAAAAAAAAATATTTAATTAACAAACCCAAACCATGCTCACTGCCATGTGAGCTGACTCAGTGCGACCCTAGGGGTCAGGGTAGAACTGCCGCTGTAAAGCTGTAACTGTTTACAGGAGTAGAAAGCACTGGCTTTCTCCCTCAGAACTGGTTGGTGGTTTTAAACTGCTGACCTTTTGGATCACAGCCCAATGTGTACCCACCACACCACCAGGGCTCCTGGAAGTGAGAGATACCTAGTACACCCCAAAATAATGGAGTAAGCTGCCATCGAGTCCACTGTCTCCTGGCTTCCCATGTGCGCCAGAGAGGGACTGCACACCATAGGCAGTGACCTAAAGGCGCATCACCAGGTCTTTCTTTTGGTAGAGCTGGCCGTCTGCTTCCAAGAAATCAGTCTAGGGACTGCAGGGCAAATCTGAAGCGCCCACACTCACTTGGTACTCTCCTGGTACTCCAGAGCAAGACATGCTAAAGTTACATAAAGCGAGACTAACTAGAAAAAGAGGAGTAAGTATCCTTACTCTCGCCCATCTAAATCCGCAGCACCTCCAACACTTCTTTTTCCCTAGCACTTGCTCCTTTCCACATACACATCAGCAAGTCCTGGCAGTGCTGGTTCACTGTTGGTTCACCTCTGTCCTGCATGATGGTCTTGCTTAACATTGCCGTGAAAACAGCAAGGTGTCAAAGAACCTGGATGCCACCTGTAAACGAACTACTACTGGAAGAGGGCACAAAAGATAACTTTTGAACATGCCTACACCTTTTATAGGCCTATACTTTCCCCGCCCCGGCCCCTAACAGATTATCACAGAAGCGTTGTCTTCTTTAGTCTCTAAATAAGGACTCAAAAGAGCACCATAATAAGGTGAAGTTCAACAGTCTTTACTTTTGAATCCCTGTTCTGCTGTGTGAACTCAAACTGGGTCCTATCATGTACCCTCTCTCTTAGCTTCAGGATCCATGGGGAGAAAGCATTGTCTCCCCTAGGGAGATGTTATGGGTACTCAATGAGATAACCCATATAAAGGGCGGGACACAGTGCAAATGCTTAATAAGGAACTACTTCCCTACAGTCTCTATAAGCATTTTGCACAAAATTTCTAAGCTGGCAAATGGGTAAGCCTCCGCCTTAAACTCAGGTCTCCTGATTCCTTAATCTCTTTTCACCACATCACATTGGCAGGCTGCCACTGACTACTAGACTCATACTTTCTGACAGAAATTGATCACAAAAATGTTCTTTATCTGAAACTGACTTTAGCTTTGTGGAAAAAAGAAAGATCTATTTCTCATGGAGCAGGAGAGGGGTTTGAAAAGATAAAATACAAACTGCCCCAAAACCACAAGGCAGGTTATACCATAGAATTTCTTTTTTCTTGTTTTAGCATAGAATTTCTGTACAAATAGAAATTATGATAAGAAACAGAAAGTTCTCTTCGGGTTTATAAGGAACTGGAGAAAGAAAGGAGAATGACTATGATTAAAGGAACTTCAGGGGGTTTTGTTTGTTTTTTGGTTTGTTTTTATAAATCAAACCACTAAGGAAAAAAAAAATCCGTGTCCCATTCCAAAATAAATCAGGGCTGAGGCATATCTTGGAAAAACAGAGCTTGGTGTGCGGACAACAAAACATTTGCTCCAATTCCTTTAAGAGAGGCAAGTGCTCTACTATAATATGGGCAGAGTGAGACCATCGACCTTAGCTGTCAACATTCACAAGGATCCTGGCACACCGTAAATGCTCAAACTCAGTAGCAGTCACAAAACCAGGAACATGGTCAAACGAATAATAGTTCCGTAAGGCTTTCTACTGCCATAACGAATCACAGCCTCAGAAACCCACAGGGGCAGTTTTATCCTGTCCGATGGAATCTCTATGAGTTGGAATGTACTCAATGGAATTGATTTTGTTGTTGTTGAAGTCTCCTAAGACATACTGAAAAAAAATGTGTTGACAATTAAACAGTAGAAAGTATATACTATTATTCTGTTAATAAAAATTACTGATGGTTTTCAAATGCTCCATATAACTAATCTTTTCCAAGTGATACAAATAACTCCATTCCAGAACAAATTCTAAAACATACTCAAAAAATTAGTGTCTTTGAGAATCCACAGGAAATTTCTTACTGAAAGAATAACTCAATCATATTAGGAACCTGTATGTTTCCGAAAGGAAATCGCAGAAGAGTGCCTGATCTGACAAAACAAAATAAGATAGGATCTCATAAGTTAAAAGCTAAGTGGGTTCCCGTCATAAACAGAAGAAAGGGGTATGAGGCTGATAACCCCCACAAGCAAATATCTTCTCCTCCTCCCCTCCTCTATACAACCTTTTAAATTCTTTTCTACAGAAACATAACATAAAGTGTCCCCAATACTGCTCCGTGACACTCATAGCAGTCCCGGTGTATTATTTAGCACCTATCAGGCACTCCTGAATTACTACTCTGCACTCTGGCCCCCATTCACTAGTGGTCAATGTCCCTTCCCTCTGACACCAAAAGGCCTCCCCCCGCCCCCCCAAGAATACACATCATTCTTTGCCGAACTCTCCCATCTAGAGTCTCCATACAGTCTGGTGGTTCTTTGTTAATCCTGTTTTTCTGTGAGCACTGAGGTCTGAGTAACTAGAAAATCACTCATGGACAAGGATCTTTCATTTAAACCTTGCTGACCTCACGCAGAAAATTAGAAGAGGAAAACAAAACTTCCCAAAACCCACGGGTATTCTAAAATTATACAGGGTCATCAACTTGAGTGTACAGGGTCAGCCAAGGACCAGGAATTGAATCTGTTCTCCTTTGAAAACATTCTCCTCCATGAAATACTATGGAAATGTATCCAACCTAGATTGACCTCAAGGCTGAGTATCTATTTTTAGCAAAGTTCCACAAATTGTGATCACAGGAACACACCACCAAATTCATTGAAAATAAAGTGAGTAAGCACACATCACTCAAGTTCGGAGAGAAACAACAGAGCTTCCAGAATGTTTGCTTTCAAATTAAACCTACACACACTTTCTACCTGTAGTGACCCCTAGCCAAACGTGGCAGAACTATTCTAAAAGGAATCCGTGCCCTTGTCTTTGGATACTTCTCAGATAGCAAACCCTCACAAAAACAAACATCCGAATTCAAAAATGTACACCATCCTCTGTCAAAAACGATAGCTGAAACACTTCCACTAAGAACAGGCTGAGGGAGGAGGAGGAAAGAAAAAGAATCTACAAGAAAACAAACTGGTCAACATATACAATGCTCTCTCCAGACACAAAAAGACAATGCCATTGCTACTTGCGCTACAGTAACACAGACTTAGAAAAGGGACACCGGCGAAAACGTCACACGGTCTCTTTGCTTCTGAAGTCACCAGGGCAGAAACTGAATTCCTTGGAAGAAGAAAACACAATTACACGACCCATCACGGGGTGCATAGACTGGTAAACGCAGAGGGCAAAAAAGCAAACTGGTAAATGACAAAAAGTGACTTACGGTGCCTTTAAAGATCTCCAGGAGATATGGGGGGGAGAGTCACGTCCCAGACCTCAGCCTCGGTTTCCCCAACCAAAAAAGGCGAAAAAACGACACTTCGCTCACGAGAGCCAGAGGGCCTTGTTCCACACGCCTCCACCTACTCGAGGATCCCTTCAAAGGCGGGACTCAGAGAGGGTCCCCGGCGCAACTGAGTCTTGACACCCGGAGCCTTAGGAGGAGAAAGGGAGGAGGGTCAAAGCGCGCACAGTTCCTGGCAAGCGATTTCCCCCCCAGACTCAGGGGGCGCCGACACCCGCCCCAAGTCCAACATTCCCTCCCAAGCCAAACGCACCGGGTAGCCCCAGCATCCCTCCCTCCTTCCGGCTTCTCCGGGCGTTCCGAGCCGCCCCTCCGGCCGCGCCCCGTCAGCCCCTCCTCTGGCCGAGTCTCGGCCGCGGGTTCGCCCGCCCACCCGCCGGCGCCAAGGTCTCCTCAACCCCGCGGCCGAAGGATGCCGGGCCGGGCCGGGCCTCCCAGGCTCCTCCCGGGCCTACCTGCAAGGCGGGTGGGGGCTCGGTTTGCAGTCCAACGGGCGGACAAAGCCCCGGAAAGGAGGGAGAAATGGACAGGAGGGAAGCGAGGAGTGCGCTCTACCGACCGGCAGAAGAAAGCGGCCTGAGTGCAGGGCCTCCCGAGTAACTCAGCCCTAGACCGGGCGCCGCCACTGCTCTGGAGACATCAAGCGAGAAGACGGCGCAAAAGATCACCGAACACACGAACGCCCAGACATTACTGCGGAAGAGCCGGTGCAATCGTTCAAGGCACTAGCGCCGAGCGCCGAAACACAGATCGGCTTCTCAAGGTCCGGCTTCTGTCCAAGACATAAATAAACAAGCACAGATCCTAAACCCAAGCGTAAACAAGTCTGTGCGTCTGCCATTTTCTATGTCGGCCGCCAACTGTTTAGAATGTTTCCAGCTCTAAAGTTGTTCTTGAGAAGGTGCGAGTGTTGCAGATCAGATCATAGCACAGTAGCATTTGTCTAATTGTATAGTTCAGCTATACAGGTGGACTACTTTGTGTCAACTTACCTTCTTCCGCTCCTTAGTGTTTTCCCAATTGAGCAAATCACTTTTCTTTACCCTTTTTGACTCTTACTCAGAACAGTGAGGTGAATGAATAAGCCCTGAAATCTTCAGCTCTAACATTGGTGATTACATCGCTATTAGGTAATACACTCACAACATATATATTCACAAGCATAGCAAGAAGCAACTGAGGAAATCCACAGCGGTACTTGACCTGAAATCAAGGGAAAGCCCATGCTTAGATCAAATTTCCTTTCATTCTAAATATCTAAATTTGATTTAGTTAGTCCCTGTGCCTAGGGAGCATAGAACCACTGGTGTGGCTCTTATATAATGATCAAAAGTGTCTGTGTTTACAAACTGAAAAGATGTTGGCATTTTCATGATCACAATGCCTTTTTTTTACAGGTTTATTGACACCTAATCAATATATCATACAATTCAACAGTTCAATCATATGGAGAAGAATTGTACAATCATTACCACAATCAATTTTTAAAAATTTTTTCCCCACCTTCCTGATACGGATCCCTGAAGATAAAGTGGGTGCATAAGCAAATGTGAAGAAAGCTGATGGTGCCTGGCTATCATTAGATATAGCATATGGGGTCTTAAAGGCTTAAAGATAAACAAGCATCCATCTAGCTCAGAAGCAACAAAGCCCACATGGAAGAAGCACACCAGCCTGTGGGATCACGAGGGGTGGATGGAATCAGGCATCAAAGAACAAAAAATCGTATCATTGTGAATGAGGGGGTGTGCGAAGTGGGGACCCAAAGCCCATCTGTAGGCAACTGGACATCCCCTTACAGAAGGGTCATGGGGAGGAGACAAGCCAGTCAGGGTGCAGTGTAGCAACGATGAAACATACAACTTTCCTCTAGTTCCTAAATGCTCCCCCCCCCCACTATCATGATCCCAATTCTACCTTACAAATTTGGCTAGAACAGAGGATGTACACTGGTACAGATAGGAACTGGAAACACAGGTAATCCAGGACAGATGACCCCTTCAGGACCAGGGGTGAGAGCAGCCATATAGGGAAGGTGGGGTAGAAAGCGGGAACTAATCACAGGATCTACATATAACCTCCTCCCTGGGGGACGGACAACAGAACGGTGGGTGAAGGGAGATGTTGGACAGTGTAAAACATGACAAAATAATAATTTATAAATTATCAAGGGTTCATGAGGGAGGGGGAGCACGGAGGGAGGGGAAAAATGAGCTGATACCAAGGGCTCAAGTAGAAAGCAAATGTTTTGAGAATGATGGTGGCAACAAATGTACAAATGTGCTTGACACAATGAATGGATATATAGATTGTGATAAGAGTTGTACGAGCCCCCAATAAAATGATTAAAAAAAATTTTTGTCAGAAAACCCCTCAGGATCAATAAACGAGAGTAGTGATACCAGGAGAGTAAAGGGAGAGTGTATGTGGGGTGGTGGTGGGGGGCCTGAGGGGGAACTAATCACAATGATCGACATATAACTCCCTCCCAGAGTGACAGACAGCAGAAAAGTGAGTGAAGCGAGACAGTGGTCAGTGTAAGACATGAAAAAAATAATAATTTATGTATTATGAAGGGTTCTTGAGGGTGGGGGAGGGGAAAATGAGCTGATACCAAGGGCTCAAGTAGAAAGAAAAAGTTTTGAGAATGATGATGGCAAAATATGTACAAATGTGCTTGACACAATTGATGTAAGTATGGATTGTGATAAGAGTTGTACGAGCCCCTAATAAAATGATTAATTAAAAAAACTGGGGGAAAAAAGCTGTAAGAGCCCCTAATAAAATGATTAAAAAAAAAAAGATTTGAGTAATCCCAATCAGTTCTAGTACTCCCTCCCCACTCCCACATTTATCGTTTGCTCCTGAAATCCTCTCACCCTCCCTATCTCCCAGCCCTCACCTCTCCTCCCCTACTAAGCCCATGTATCAGTTATGGTCTCTATGTATCCACTACATCTGTGCTTCACAAACTGGAAAACTCAAGAGAAACAATTTTTTTTAAATGCGGGAGGGTAGAGGGAGAAAAGGGGAATCAATCACAAGGATCAATCTAGAACCCTCTCCCAGGGGGAGGAATAATGGAAAAGTGGGTGAGGGGCAATGGAGGACGATGTTAAGATGTGGAAATAATCATCTTTAACTGATCAAGGGTTCATGAGGGAGGGCAGATGGGGGAGGGAAGGGAAGCAATGGGGAGCTGATATCAGGAGCGCCAGTGGGAAGACAATGCTTTGAAAATGATGATGTGTAGGGCGGAGGGAAGCTTATCGGTGGGGCAACGAGCTGAGTGCTCTGTCACTCTACACACACACAAAAAGAAAATGAAGATAGCGGCATATGTGCAAATGTGCTTGACACACTGGATGAAGGTATGGATTGTGATAAGAGATGTAAGAGCCCTCGATAAAAGTATTTTTTAATGAAATAAAGTGGAAAAGATAGAATAATAATAATGTAAAGATAAAAATATAAATAATGAGGAAGAAAGAAAAGACCACCATCAATATTTTAAAAGACAAGGAAAATTTTTTATCAGGGAACAAAAAATAAATACTTGAGCCTAGAACAAATTCGGGTTGGGTCAAGAGGGAGGTCAACTGAACAAATATCAAGTTCCATCCAGCATAATCAAGATTACAATTATCTCTGATAATAAGACTGTGCAAGACCCTTGCCTGTGTCTAGAGGGGGTCTGCCAGTGGCTTAAGCTGACTAGATACTCTGCAGATGGGTTTTGAGCTTCCACTGCCCTCCACAGCCTTCTACAAATTTAGGCTCTGATACTTTTCCTTTAGTCATATTTGAATTTTGTTACTGTTGTTTTTGGATTACATAAACTGGTGTGCTTCTTTGATGTGGATTTAGTTGATGCCTCACTTAGATGGCTGCTTGTTTGAATACAAGCCTTTAAGACCCGAGACACTATTCTGATTGATAGCTGGGCACCATCTGTTTTCTTCACCACACTTTGATGTAGCACCCTTGTCTTCAGTGATCATTTCATGGAGGGCCATGGATTGGGAATAGAGTTAAGTGGGAGCCCAGAATCCATCTGCTTGTCCATGGGGTTTGCACGTCTCAGGTTTACATTGGCAGTCGTATTATGACAAAACCAAACCCCACAAGATCAACTTCACCCACAACAGCAACAAACTAACCAGCAAACAAACAAACAAGCAAGCTAAAGGCAGGAAAACAAAAACCCATAGAAACAGAAGAGTAAAACATTGCCAATCATCCCCCTGGGGCACAAGGCAAGTGCATTGATAGATAACATCATCAATCTGCCCAATGACACAATGCTTGGACACTGTCCGTATGGTGTGAGGAGTCTTTGCAAGTACAGTTGCACCTTGAGCAGTGAGCAGTGTTCCATCTCCCATTTGATTGAAAGCTGTTGACCCTAAGTATGGGGATTGGTGTCAGGAGGAACCATCATGGATCAATTTTCCGAATGTAGATCCATGCCCAATAGATCAAAATGTCATGTCACTTAGAGGGGGGCATTGAGGTACCAAGTATAGGGTGATTCTGGGTCCCTTTACCACAAAGACTTCTTTATGAAAACTTGTAAGACACAAACGAATATGCTGAGCTCGGCACAAATAGGGATTACCAAGCGTGAGTGTAACACAGTCCTCCCTAGCTCCTCCTAAGGAGAGAGGAGACTGAAAAGAATATGCAAAGGGCTCTCCCATCCCGCAGGCCACAGAGCCCTCACACCCAGGAGATGGCTCAAGAGGAGCTCAAGATAGGTGGGCTGCAGACCCCATGCCATGCTGCCTCCACGCAGTCCACCGTGACCAGCATCCAGTGTGAGCCCCACATGCCCAACCATGTCATCTGGTCCCTCTTCAACACGCTCTTCCTCAACTGCTGCTGCCTGGGCTGCGTGGCCTATGCCTACTCCGTGAAGTCCAGGGACCAGAAGATGGTGGGCGACATGATCGGGGCTAATTACCTGAACATCTTCTCTACAGTCCTCGACCTCCTGGGAGTCCTCATTTTCATCATTCTTCTCGCCCTGGGCACAGCGATGAGCTTCCAAGCCCTGTCACAGATGATGGGCCAGCAAGGCCGCTAGTGGCTGCACCGTGCTGTGTCCCGAACCCTCTGACCCAGCCCTGCTGGACCACCTGACCCCTGGCCTGCCTACCCCCACTCCTGTCGATAGCAGTTTGTGCATGTATCTCCATCTATCAGCAAGTGCAATAAAGTGCCCCGGTGTATAAATAAATTAAAAAAAGAAGAATATAAAAAGGAAATAAATTAGTGCCCGACCTTAATAATTTATCATTTAAAGAAAGTGAAAGAACACATGATTAAAAAATAATAATAATAATAATAAAAAGAACACATGATTATAGCATTAATTTCATTTATAATTCATTGAAAGTGCCCTGAACTGCTAAATGGACAAACTGATCTGTCTTGGAGGTAGTATGGCCGGAGTGCTCCTTAGAGGCAAGAAGGACAAGCCTTCATCTTAGTCTTACATACTTTGGACATACTGTCAGGGGACACCAGTCCCCAGAGGAAGGCGTTAGACTGGGTCAAGTGGAGGGGCAGTGACAAAGCAGCTCGTCAACAAGATGAGTTGGCAGGTGGCTGTATCCAGAGGCTCGGCACACGAACCATTGTGAGGATGGCACAGAACCGTGCAGTGTTTCCTTCTGTTGTGCACCAGGCCGCTGTGGATGGCAACTGACCTGACAGCACCTCCCAAAACAACCTCCTTTTCGTCAGTGCAGATGCTGAAGGGATAACCCATGAAGATAAGGCATAATCAAAGACATAAATTTAAAAAATCATAATAACGCATCATCAAAGGATAAGACCAGTATCCGTAACACACTACAGAGAGACAAGACACTGGTCTTTTGTTGTTCATGTTCTTGGGAAGTCCTTGAGAATATCCAGAATATATCATTTTTAAACATTTCATTCAAGCCAAACAGTAGACAAGTTTATAAGGGGAATAATCCCACAAAGGAGGAACACTTGCATCAGAATAATCAGTCCTTTGCGATCAAAAGGAATACATTGGCCCAAGGGCAAAGCTGAGAATGGTTAGTTCCAAGGAGTAACAATAGGAAACACAGGAGGAAGTGGGATACGTGATATGACATCGTGGGGACTGTGACCTCCTAGAGGGAATGTTGAAAAGAGATGAAGATGTTACACCGGGGGTGATGCTTGATTACACTTAAAGAATTTCTTCTTTGCTCTAACTCTGATATACAGTGAAAAACAGCTAAATAAAGGGCTGTTTCCCATCGCTGAGGGGACTCTTGTTGCCAGGGGCTGTCTTTGTTGTCAGTTCCAACACATGGAACTGCCCACATGCCCTGTGGGCAACAGAACGAACCACCCCCCAGCCCTGCACCAGCCTCACAGTGGTTCTTCTGTTTGAGACGATGGCTGCAGCCACCGTGCCCATCCAGCTCATGAAGGGCCTGTATCTTGGTCGCTGCCCCTACTCGTTACCGGTCCTTCTCCAGGGACTGGTCCCATCTGATCACGCAGAGACTGCGATTCTTACTTTGCCACCACGTATCAGTCCTGCGACTAAAGTTTACATCAGTTATGAAACAAAGCTATTCTTCTCAAAATTAAAACATAAAAAGAAGTTTATACTGTTTATTTTCATTAGCTCTTACTTATTTTTAATGGTTTCACGATAATCCGTGGAGGAGAACATGCTACTGTGGAGCATCCGGGTTGCTTCTGACCATTTTCTGCATGCCAGGTGTTGCCGCAGTTAGAACTGCATTATTTATTATTCAAATTTACTGCCCATAAACAAAAAGAGGAACTTCAGGCAGGTAGGGAGTCCGGGGATAGCAGAAACAGTTAAGTCAGTGGTTCTCAACCTTCCTAATGCCGTGACCCTTTAATACAGCTCCTCATGTTGTGGTGACCCCCAACAATAAAATTATTTTCGTTGCTACTTCATCACTGTCATTTTGCTACTATTATGAATCATCGTGTAAATATCTGATATGCAGATGTATTTTCATTGTTGCAAATTGAACAAATTTCATTGTTACAAATTAAAGCATTGTGACTCATCACAAAAACAATATGTAATTATAGATTGTGAAATATTTATTTTTAATGACAAATAAATGAAATTTTGTCTTGAAGCATGGTGTCGCATGGGTAACAATCTTCACGCCGGGTACTCCTATGTGGGCGTATCTGCATGTGGGAGGACCCGCCTGGAGATGGCTAGAGGAGAGGTGTCTCAATTCCTAAGACCATCGGAAATATGTTTTCCAGTGGTCTTCGGCGACCCCTTGGAAAGGGTGGTTTGACTCTCAAAGGGGTCGCGACCCACAGATTGAGAACCGCTGAGTTAAGTATTCCATTATTAAGCCAAAAGGTGGGCAGTTCAATGAACTAATGCGGAAGCCCCTTGCGGACAAGCCTGGCCATCCGTTTCTGAAAGGAAAGAGCATTGAAAACCGTCACACACAAAAAAGAAAAGAAAACCATCAACTAGTCCACACCCAGGGAGTTGCTCTTTGTAAGCATCAATTCAACAATAACAAGGAAGGTGGGGGGTTAACAGATGGCGTAGGCCCGCCACCAGGGTCCTTAACTTTTTTTTAAATCACTTTATTGGGGGGCTCCTACAAATCTTTTGACAATCCATCATTCAATTGTATGAAGCACATTTGTATATATGTTGCCATCAACATTTCCAAAACATTTTCTTTCTACTTGAATCCTTGGTATCAACTCTTTTCTCCCCCCCCTCCCACCCTCATGAATCCTTGATCAATTTCATATTGTTGTTGCTATTTCATGTCTTAACACTGGCTGTTGTCTCTCTTCACCCACATTTGTTATTCATCCCCCTGAGGCTGGGTAGGATATATGTTAGATGAAGTCATTTACTTCTTTTACTCTTGTACCCGTTTTTAGTACATAGTAAGTGCAGTCCTTTTTTTCTTAGATATAAAAATAGTTGCTTTCTAATTGACTACCCCAGGATTTTCAAATTCCTTAAGCTCTGTTAGTTTTCATTCCAAAGTCATTAGAAAGTGTGGGCAAATATATTTCTAAACTCTCAGTAACTTGTTCGACTATCTATTTATACTTGAGAATTTCACATTTTATCTGTTGGCCAGAATCTGTGTGTGCGTGTATGTTATTTGTTTTTATTGGGGGCTCATACACCTCTTATCATAATCCATACATCCATCCATTGTGTCAGGCACATTTGTACATATGTTGCCATCATCATTTTCAAAGTATTTTCTTTCTACTTAAGCTCTTGGTATCAGCTCATTTTTTTCCTCCATCCCCCATCCTCCCTCCCTCATGAACCCTTGATAATTTATAAATTATTTTTTTTTCATGTCTTACACTGACTGATGGTCTCTCTTTACTCACTTTTTTGTCTGTCCCCCCACCCAGGGGCTTATAGGTGATTGGTTCCCCCTTTCTCCCTGAACCTTCCCCATTTTCCTCCTGGTATCGCTACTCTCATTATTGGTCCTGAGGGCTTTATCTGTCCTGGATTCTCTGTGTTGTGAGCTCTTATCTGTACCAGTATACATGCTCTGGTCTAGCCAGATTTGTAAGGTAGAATTGGGGTCATGAAAGTTGGTGGGGGGAGGTTGTGGAAGGGAGAAGCATTAAAGAACTAGAGGAAGTTGTTATGTTTCATCAGTGCTATACTGCACCCTGACTAGCTTGTCTCTTCCTTGTGACCCTTCTCGAAGGGGATGTCCAGTTGTCTACAGATGGGCTTTGGGTCTCCACTCCGCACTCCCTCTCATTCACATTGCTGATTTTTTTGTTCTGGGTCTGGTCCTTAACTCTTTGCTCCACTATCTTCAGTCAGTGGATTTCACTTCAGATCCAAGACACCTAAACCTACTCAAGCTCCAGCCATCGTGCCCACATTCCAGGGAGCTGGAAACCTGTCTTTTGGCCCTAACGTCACATTTTTAAAATCGCACAGGACCCTTGCACTTGCAGCTACTCACCAGAATTTAGGTATATAATCATACCCAACAGCAAGGGAAGCGGGAAATTGGTCTTTGTCCTGAGCGGCCGTGTGCCCACTGAAAGTCCAAGGCAAATGGATCCTAGGTGGCAACGGAACAAGCAGCTGCTGCCACACTCCTGGAAGCCAACGAGGAGCTAGTTGGCAAAGAGGCCTTTCTTTGCCATCTTCCCAGGGCTGAGTTTCCATGCCTCGAGCACATGCTGTAGATAAGCTTCCCCTTTTGGAGGTTTGTAAGGCAGCGTCTAGAGCTACATCCCTGATTCAAAGTTGACCCACGTGACTACACTGGGAATGTTTTACTGCAATAATAAAAGCTAAAGAAATTGTGATTTCAAGGCTTTGTTGCATCGTCAATTTTTCAAGGGGCAGCGACTTTTATTCTGGGAAACTCCAGGGAAAGTTAGGTTCATGTACATCTCATATCACCTGAAAATGGTGATTTTTGAGAAACTAAGACACTGTGGAGCCATAATGCTCTGTGAGAGCAAAGAAAATGGGGCATGCCTGCCTCTTAAGAATGATCTCTTTTTAAGCATGGATTTAAACTTCAGCGTGACAGCAAACTACCTTTTGTTCTTGGGCTGAAGTCCATGTGTCTCAAAGGTTGTCCACAGGCATCAGGAGAAACCCCCAAACCTACCAGGGACTCCTCACACTGGAGAAAAACTGGGAAAAAGAAACCAAGTGAGTAAAGGCCTTGATCATCCCGCCACCCTATTGGTTTAAGACGCAGTAAGTCACTTTGTTGTTCATTACATTCCAATGATTCTCCCGGTGGAGTAATACCTTTGAAGTAACACGGTGTTTCCTCTGAATAGGGTGATCAGCTGGTGAGTTTGCCCAAGATTGAAGGGTTCCCAGGACATGGGCTTCCCATGCCCAAACTAGGACGGTCCTGGCAAAACTGGGGCAATTGGTCAACCTTAGAATGAACCTTGCCATTGTGAAACACGTGGAATGACTAAACAAGAAGGGGATCGGGCACGTTAACTTAGGAGAATTGCCTGGGAGAGTGGAAACAGGGATAGAAGCTCCCTATTTTGATTTTGGGATGTAGAAACGTGCTTATGGCAGTTTAGTCGTAGGTCTGAACCCAGAGTGAGAGGACTCTCACGTTATCTGTACCATGAGTCATATTACTATGAAGTCCAGGGAGAGGGGTCGGCCTTTGGTTTTAAGAGCAGCCAAAACGATGAGCCGATTGATTTTGTTGTTGCATTTCTAGTCTGGTCTCTTGTAGCCTGATTACAGGGCACCGTGGACTAGGGTACGCACTTGGGGCTGGAATGGTAAAGGCGGAAGCATTGTAGTGAGGCAAGAGCATTTCAAGGAAAGGGAGGGATTCCAGAAGAGCCGGAAACCACTGGCTCTTCTTTCCATGGAATTATTTATAGTGGGTTAATGTCCATCCAGTGGTAGCCTTTATTAATGATCTCTATGAACATTTTGATGATCTAGGCATGTTCCCAAACTTAGCTTACCGCCCCCTTTTCAGGAAAAAAACCCCCACCAAACTTAGCACCCCTAGTAATTAAGAACTTTTATACTATGACCCATAATCCAGGATGAAGTGTAGGTACCTGTTTTTGCAGCCCTTCTCCCCCCCCCCCACCCCGACATGCACCCCACACATATCGTTCCCGGCCAAAAGGAGGCTACCGTTATAGATTTGAACCATTATCCCAAGGAATTCTTAGGAAATGAAATGCTCCCAAGGAAAAATACTGCCAGTCAGTGTTCAGTTAGTCCAGCACTTAGAACTCTTTAGTGTGCACATAATAGAACTGACATTGCTTCTGAGAGCTTGCCGAGACTGTGCCTCCCACTCAGACGTGTCACCAGTTAGTGCGTTAGATGGTAAGGGGACAAAAATCCTCATTGGTCCTTAGTGTTGTGATTGAAGGCTGAAGGGGTAGGCATTTTCCATGATCGCGCCCCACCTTGCCACTTCGAATACACCGATGACATGTGTTCCTGATGCAAGACACAGAATAGAACTAAAACTTCCTGGGGGCTGACAACAGATTCAAGGGCAGACAGGTGCTCACTGGAGTGAAAGGGAAGAGCCGGGGGTGAGGGAGGAGGGGAGTATGGGGAACAGGCCCAGTCATCCATCAGGAGGTCTGATAAGTTGTTGAATGCACAATTGATGGTCTGATATGCAAGTCCCCACAGAATTCACAATAAGAAGTTTAAAAAAATGTGTGTGGGGGACCCCACCTTGGGTAGCTTAAAAAAGAGAGATGGTGTGATGTGAGACAATGTCCCTATGAGGGAGGCAAAGCAAGCTTAAGACGCCATGTCACCCTTACAAATGAGAGGGGAAGACTCGATGGCGCCAACGTACACGTTAAACTCAACCTCCTGCCAAATGGACCCCCTCTCTGCAGAGGAGGAGGATGGGAAACAGCATTTGGAGTAAGAAATAAACAGCAGATAATCATCCATCGTTGTTTTTAATCCAGAGGATGAGTCACCCTCCATTTATTTCCAAATTTCTGCTGTCATCAGCTGTTCATTTCTTTGCTTTGAAAATCACTGGATTAGCACTGCCGACAGCAGGTAGGAAATGATCCGAGGGGCCAGTTCAGAGGTATCACGTGGTGGGCGGCCGTGAAACCGGAGACAAGACAATCCTCAGGAAAGTCTCCCTTTCTTTGTAGCAGAGGCACCAATGTGTGAACTTAATTCACACTTTCATTATTCCAATTGGGTTATTTTTATACCAATGTAATTTTAGAACAAGACTCAGTGGGGGATTACTTATTTCTTGGGAAAGTTTGTGCGTCATTTCATACAAGTACACAAGAGATCCGAGTAGGGCCTAACTCCAGAGGTCTTTTCATACCAAGAAACTATTACTTTGACCTCTTCCTTTAAATTCTTTCATCCACCTCTTTTTCCCCTCTCTCTTCTGGACTAGGAATTCCGAACTAGAATGGCTAAAGAGACATTCTAATGTGGTGATCATAAGAAATAAGATTGATTCAGATGTAAATTGTCTATCCCTGAGTGAGTCTCATTTGCCCATTAACCAATTTGGGACTTTAAGATCCCTTGTAAAGGGTAAACTTGCTATTTTATCTATATCTATATGATTTGAATCATCTTTCTTAAGCTGATTGGGGTTTTGAACTCAGTCTTTGGTTCCTACTCCAAGTTGCAAACAGGAGGTTGGAGACTAGACCTTCTCCCTAGGAATCAAGCCAAAATCACAGTGCAATTATTGCAGACAGGCTAAAGATGGAGGTCTCAGATAAGCCCTAACCTTCACTTCAAAACAGAGCTTCAAACTTTGTGTGGCAGCCACGTACTGTCAAAAAGGTCATTTGCCAACTTAAATGGACTCTTCACATTTGTCTTTGATTATAACATACCATATGGGCAACAAAGTACAAAAATGAAAATACTGTCCATATAATTCAAGACAAATATGGTTTTCATTTGCAAGAACGAACAGAACATTAAAAGAAAAAGGTTTTAACTATATGCTGCTTTCCCTTCTACTTGATTTTGTGGGCATAATCATAAATGTTTTTGGCCAGTGAGCTTTCTGATGGGTAGTGCCCAACCTGAAGTCCACTGCATGGCAGGGAACTGTAGTCTTAGTTGGGGGCTAGCTAATACATTTACAAATGAATCCAGACATTCTGGCACAGCCCACTCCTCCTAAAACTCGAATTAAATGTTAGTGTATGACAAGAGTCCCCACACTCGGTCGTGCTAGATGATGGAGCTGTGTAGGTGGTGGTGAGGGTGAAAGTTTGTCACAACTTCTGGAAAGTCTCCCTTCTCCCCATCTTCCACATTACTGAAGTGAGTGAGCAGCAGCTCCTGGCGGATCTGGTCAGCCTCTAAGTCCAGTGATTCCAGGTGCTCATACTCGTCCTCTGGGGGCTGTTCCCCGGGGCCCGTCAGTGGGGAAGCCCACACATACATCCCGTGCTCCAGGGAGATGTTGTGGAGCACGCAGCAAGCCAAGATGATGTGGCTGGACTTCTCGGGCGAGTACTGCAGGGCCCCCTGGGAGCCATCCAGGCAGCGGAAGTGGGAGCAGAGGGTCCGGTAAGTCTTCTCAATCACACTGTGAGTGGCAGAATGGGCCATATTGTAGCGATATTCGGCTGGTGTTTTAGGAATGTGAAGTGGGGTCATGAGCCAGGTGCGGAGGAAGAAGGAACTGTCACCTGTGGGGAAGGCCCAGAGAAAGGACAAATGATTATCAAGTGGGATACCAACATGCAGCGGAGCTAGAAACGCACATACTGAGAGTGGACTGGGAAACACAGACGATCCACCACAGCGTCACTTCTCAGACACCAAAGCCACTAACCCAGTGGCACCGAGTCCGTTCTTACTCAGCGAGCCGATAGAAGAGAGGAGAAGTGCCCTGTGGGTTTCAGAGGCTGTAAATCTTTAATGGGAGCAGAGAGCATCTTTCTCCCACAGACCATGTGGTGGGATCGGACTGTAGACATTTGGGTTAGTTGGCGCACGCCTAACCCACCAGCGTGTGTGAAAACCCAATGAATACTTTACTCAACTGAATTGTTGCAATTCAACGATGCGGCACAGGCAGAACTCCTTTCTCTGAGCCTGGCCACCAAGCGCTGGTTTAGACCTTACAAGTTCAAGGTAATCTAAGGGGGAAAAGAGACCCCAAATTCAAAATAATGTATAGAGACCCCAGAAGTTATAGGGCTGCTGTGATTTGGAATCAACTCAATGGCTGTGAGTTTGCTGTTGGGTTTTGAAAACAGGATTTAATAGGGTTTTGGTTTTTGTTTTTAATCATTTTATTGGGTGCTCGAACAACTCTTATCACAATCCATACATACATCCATTGTGTCAAGCACATTTGTTGCCATCATCATTCTCAAAACATTTGCTTTTTACTTGAGCTCTTGGTATTTGCTCATTTTTCTCCTCCCTCCCTGCCTTCCACCTCACGAACCCTTGATAATTTATAAATTATTATTATTTTGTCATATCTTACACTGTCCGACGTCTCCCTTTGCCCACTTTCCTGTTGTCCATCCCCCAGGGAGGAGGTTATACGTAGATCCTGATGTAATCAGTTCCCATGACTTAACAGGTTTGATAAGTCACTGATAAAACTTGTGGCAACCACTGTGCTTACTATTAGCTTTATGATAGCAAAAAGGATAGACGTGTGGAGATGCATAGGGTGAAGTTTGGGAAGGGTCTATATCCTGACCAAGGATAGCAAGGAGTCATGCTACGCTCCCACATGCATCTAAGTTTTTCACCAACCAGGGAGCCCGGGGAACTTCCTTGCCCATAACCTTTACTCGGGCCTCATGATGTAAGCGTATGACAGACTCATGCTCCCTTCCCCTGGGGTCAGCTGAAATCACAAGGTGGGTCTTTCTGGCCTGGCCAGCTCCCACTCAAGCGGAGCTCATTATCATAAACCCTCAGGTGTGATCTCGTGCCCAACCCAAGGTTTTATAGGTCTTGCTGCAATAACCAAAGCCAAAGAGCAAATTACTTGGGTAAAAAGGTTCATTCCTTACCCCACAAAAACTCTATAGGGAGCCAAGACACACAAGAGCAGTCAAGAAAATGCTGTGGTAAAAGGAAAGTATGGGGGAAAAAAAAGGAAAGTATGCCAGTGTTCTGAACATACACACACACATAAACGACCCAAGTCTTACCCACGAATAGAGACAAAAAAGTTCATCCCTAAAAAAAAGTTCATCCCTAAAGAAAGCCAAGTCTGAAAGAATAAAGGAAGAAAGTAAAGACAGCAGTGGGGGGTGGGGGGGAAGGTGGTGGAATTTTTAAAATTCAGATACTACTCTTTATGTGCATTTGTTGTATGTATAAATTGTGATAAGAGTTGTGTGAACCCCCAATAAAATGATTTTTTTTTAAAAAAGGCTTAGTGAAAAATGATCACTAAGCAAGCTAATCTTCAAAATCCCTAAGGAGTGGGGACAAGAGAGAGTAAGAAATTTTGCCAGGAGATCTCAAACCCTTGTGTGGAGCATGACTAACTGTACCATTAACATTTCCAAGATGAGGGTACCATGCGGGGAGGTTGGATGCTTCACACACGATCATTTATCCTCCCCGTGGATGGAAGGATGAGGCAGGAGTCATAGCCTTTGTCACCGGGATCAGGCCTTACCTGTCCTGACTTCCTGGGTGGTACAGCCACTCGCTTTCTCTAGCCGAGGAGTTGGTTCAGTGAGGCAAATCAGAAGAGTGAGCCATAACGAAATTAAATCGGCAGGTATTTAATGAAAACACACAAGGCATTTCCTTAAAGTGACTGATGCCAGGGGCTTAGGTGGAGAGCAAATGTCTTGAGAACGATGAGGGCAATGAGTGTACAAATGTGCTTTACACAATTGATGTATGTATGGATTGTGCTAAGAGCTGTATGAGCCCCCACTAAAATGATTTTTAAGAAAAAGGACTGAAATGTCCACTCAGGACTGCAACCTTTAGATTCTAGCATCCCGTGATAACCGAATAAAGACTCTTCTAAATCATCAAAAACACAAACAAAAACAATACGGCACAACACACACACACACCAAACAAACTGGGGTGCGATGTCCTAATACATCAGTACAATGTTTCTATAATGTTTCATTGTCATGACTCACACAGAGGCATAACCTTTGGGCAAGCTGAGACAGACAGGCCCCAGGAAGACCAACTTACACAACTGCTGTGCTCCTGATCCACCAGCTATTTTGGTGAAGAGTCACAGAATGCCCCGAGTATGCAGGCACTGTTCTCAACATAGAGGGCTCTTTTGTTCAGGAACTTACATTTCTAGGAAGTGGACTACCTTTAAATACTAAGAAATCGCTGTCGATAAAATCTCTAATTTTTATGTTGCCTTTATTTGCCCCCCTCTCCATAAAGACAACCTATATTTTCTAATAGTGCCCACCCCTTCTCATGACTGCATTGTAAGAAATGGATGTTATCTTTATCAAACTAAATCCTCCCACTCCCTTTCTCAGCAGCCCAAGTCCTGTCTGCACACCAAAGTTGGTAGAGGGAGCTGGTCCAGTTTTCATTCCCATCCTAGAAACCACCACCTAACTTCATCCCTGGCTCACTGGGTCACCTTGAGGGTGGGTTTTAACCTCAGTGCACTCAGACCTCCCAAGAGAAAATGGTGCTAATGACATCTTTGTTGGGTATGGACAGTGTGCAGGTGGTAAATAATTTCACATAAAAGTAAAGCTCTGAACTGCTCAAAATAAGTTCTAGAAAGTGTTAATTAATCCAAACTCCACTAGTCCTCATGTTGTAAATGCTAATAGAAAAATAATCTCTATAATTTATTGAACACCTGTTACGTAGCAGGCGGGAAGCTAGACACTTTAAATCTATTACTTCCTACTATCCTCCACCCAGCTTTGCAAGATTTGCTCCTAATGAACAATCTTACAAATGAGAAGACCACAAGATCTCCTGGCTATCCCTTGCTATGTCAGCCTAAGGAAGGGGCTAGGCAGGAAATGCTACCTTCAGACTCAGGGTGACTACAGAGATGTTACAGTGCTGTAAAAAAGAGTTGAGACGCACATCCGACAAAATGGAGATGCTAAACTGATATTAAGGTTTCCCTAAGAAATAGTATGAAGACAAACACACAGAACAAGCTAGTTCAAATTGCTGTGTCAACACCAACTGGGTGTGATTAAAGCACCAGTGGAAGGCAGGCCCTTGAAGAGGATTAGGATCAGAATTGTTAACCAGATTACAATCGCTGCCATGATCAACCACCCAGAAGGCATACTGGCAGATCTTACCCAAATCTGCTTAACAGGCCTAGGCTGAGGGCTGAAGAAACAAGAAGTCGGCTTGAACTGTCTCTGCCAGAGCAAGTGCAATTAGGCAATGCCTTCTGGAGAGGGACATGCAAATGAGGACAGGAAGCGATAAAGGCCTAGAGCAGTGGTTCTCACCCTTCTCGACCCTTTAATACAGTTCCTCGTGTTGTGGTGACCTCCCAGCCATAAAATTAGTTTTTTATGTCATTTTATTGAAGACTCTTGCAGCTCTTATCACAATCCATACATACATTCATTGTATCAAGCATATTTGTATATATGCTCATATGTTGCCATCATTTTTAAAAATTTAATTAAGAAAAATTTTTAAACAAAATTATTTTCATTGCTCCTTCATCACTGTCATTTTGCTCTTGTTATGAATCGGGCGACCCCTGTGAAAGGGTCATTCGACCCCCAAAGGGGTTGCCACCAACAGGTTGAGAACCGCTGGCCTGGATGCAAAATCACAACTAAGACTGGGTTTGGCTTCTCACCTACCCTCATATTCCACAAATTCCATGGTGTTATATCATTACTCATCCTGTCTCTCTCCCTCCCTCCTCCACGTTCCAGCATCTTTTCTCATGCTCTTGCCAATCTTTGCCACATTGCCCCACTAGCCACATGGCCTGTAGACACCAGTATTTTCCAAGGGTGTTTGCTAGGTGAATCACTGAGAACACCTGCTGAAAATGGGTGTCTAAGTTCTCCCTTTGAAGAATCTCACTCTTTACACTTGAGTGGGGCCCAGTAATGCATATTTTAAGTAAGTTCCCCAGATAACTCTTTGGGTCTGGAAAGCTTCTAAAACTTTATACTGACTCTGGGGTCTTTTAACCAGTCTTTCTGCACAGTTCATGCAAACTATTCATCGCTCCACTTCCACTCTTTATTATTATTTTTTTAAAATCAATTTATTGGGGCTAATACAATTCATCACAATACATAGATCAATTGTGTAAAGCACATCTATACATTGGTTGCCCTCATTATTCCCAATATTCGCTTTCCTCCTGGGTTCCCGGAATCAGCTCATTTCCCTTTTTCCCCCCTCCCTCTCCCTCCCCGCCCCCCTCACCCATGAACCCTTGATAATTTATAAATTATTATTATATCTTATATTACACTGCCCGGCATCTCCCTTCACCCACCCCTCTGCTGCCCGTCCCCCAGAGAGGAGGTTATATGTAGCTCCCTGTGATAAATTCCCCCTTTCTACACCCCCCTTCCCTCCTGGTATCGCCACTGTCACCCCTGGTCCTGAGTGGTTCATCTGTCCTAGATTCCCTGCGTTTCCAATTCCCATCTGTACCGCTGTGCGTCCTCTGGTCTAACCAGGTTTGCAAGGCAGAATTGGGGTCATGGTAGATGGGGGAGGGGGGGCACTCTTTAAAAAAAACAAACACACAAAAAAAGGACTTAAAAAAGTCTCCCCCCACCCTCACCCTCACCCCTGTCCAAAGTTCTTAATTATTTTCAACCAGAGCCTGTAAACCAGTGGTTCTCAACCTGTGAGTTTCGACCCCTTTGGGGGTTGAATGATCCTTTCACAGGGGTCGCCTGATTCACAACAGTAGCAAAATTAGTTATAAGTAGCAATGAAAAGAATTTTATGGGTGGGTGGGGTCACCACAACATGAGGAACTGTATGAAAGGGTCACGGCATTAGGAAGGTTGAGAACCACTGGCCTAGAACAACCAACCATAGAAGACCAAAGGGCAGCACGTGCCCAGTGAGGCTCAGAAGGCAGGAAAGAAAGACAAATGGAAACAGTAAATGTAGGCGGGATATTGGAAGAGTGCTGTTCCACTGTGAAGTCTGCCATCAACGTCATGAATTGTTGAACAGGAAACCAGCCTGCTCTGTAAGCTTTTACCCAAACTGACGACAACAACAACAAAACCCCACAAAACTACCCAGTCTAGCTTATGGATCATTACAAGAGGAGGTTTCTTGATAGGCACTTTCGTCCATAGCAACCAACGTCACCACTGACAAAGGTTCAGGAGCCCAGCTCAATAGCTCATTTACAAAACATAACACCGTGATTCGTTTTGGCTTTACCGTTCCCTAGCTAAATGGCCTTGAGCAGTGGTTCTCAACCTTCCCAATACCACGACCCTTTAATACAGTTCATGTGGTGGTGACACTCCAATCACAAAATTATTTCCGTTGCTACTTCATAACTCATTTTGTTACTGTTATGAATCGGCAACCCCTGTGAAAGGGTCCTTCAACCCCCAAAGGGGTTGCGACCCACAGGTTTAGAGCTGCTGGTCTTGAACATGTGACTTTAACTTTTCTGGGCTGCAGTTTTTTCCTCAGTAAAAATGTGGATCATGTGAGTATTTAACGGTTAAGGAGATTTTGTAAGGCTTGAAAGAGATAACGCATGTCAAGTGCTTTCAACGTTCTCTAATAGATCCTAAGTGCTCAGTGGTAGCTGGCTTTATTGCCTGGGTACAAAGTGAAGATCTATTGCCTGGGTACAAAGTGGAGTGATCGGCTTGGTACCCACAACTGCAGAAGTCGCAACTAGCTTAGACACTTGCAAAATGCGCTTTTATTCTCTTCACTTCTTTTCTTCTTCTTCTTTCTTCTTTTTTCCTTCTTAGTGCGAGTGGTGTGGGAATGGAATTTTAAAGTTCCAAGTAAGCACCAGGTGGGATTTAAACGAAGATCCAATAGGGTAGAAAAATGCTCTGCAGGTGATATTGGCAAAACAGGAAGTCAATTCAGAATCCAGGGTCTCTGTCTTGGCACTGGTGATGTATAGAACCCAGGAGAGTTAGTAAGTCTCCAGCTATGACACACGAGCACCCGCACAGCTCCACACTGATCACAGACAACAGTCCTTCCCATGCGCAGTCAGGACAAGTTCTCTTGAACATACCAGGAAGTATGAGAAAGAGAAATGTTTCATGGGTATCTGTCTGCTCTGTGTTAGCATTGTGCTAGGTCCACAGCGGTTCTCAACCATGGGGTCGGGACCCCTTTGGAGGGTCAAATGACCCTTTCCCAGGGGTCATCTAAGCCCATATTTCCAATGGTCTTAGGAACCGAGACACTGCTCCTCTATCTGTCTCCAGGCGAGTCCACCCACAAGCAGATACGCCCACACACAGGGTCACCACAACATGAGGAACTGTATTAAAGGGCCACGGCATTGGGAAGGTTGCGAACCACCGCACTTAGAGCAAGTGCAGTGGAGCTAGGATTCCAAGCCAAATCCACAGCCATAAAGTCCATTCTGACTCATAGGGACCCCAAAGGACAGAGCAGAACTGCTCCTTACGGTTTCCTAGGTTATAAATCTTTACGGAAGCAGACTGCCACATCTTTCTTTCTTTCTTTTATGAAATACTTTTATTGGGGACTCTTTTCATCTCTTATCACAATCCATACATTCATCCAGTGTGTCAGGCACATTTTCACATCGGCTGCCATCATCATTTTCAAAGCATCTCTTCCCACTTGAGCCCCTGTACATCTTTCTTTGAGAGCAGCTGGTGGTGACCCTTTTCAGTGAGCAGTCGACACTTAACCCAGTGTATATCACCAGGACTCCTTCCATCACGCACGCTTTAAAATACAAGAAAACTAAGCTACCAGCCAAAGGGGCTACCTAACTAGAGTGAGTTGCTCACTGCTGTACAATCATCTCAGTTCACACCATTCGATACTGAATGGGTTGACGTTCCCAGTTCTGGTCCAGGTTTTCCAACTCATCTATCAAATCTGTTTGTCTGTGACTCAGGTAGTTCTGTGAAATGACATCTGGTAACAATATCTGCATAAATACACTGCCTACTCTTGTTTTCATAGATATCACGGTGGCAGTCATCAATGATAAAAATGATACATTTATGTATGTGGTTTTTTTAATGAATTTTTGAAACCCTCTCGTATGTGAACAGTACTTCATAATGAACATTGACAGACATGACTGCGGCTGACATGATTTCCACCAGTTTTTCCTGCGATAACTAAACATACTAGACAGAGCCTTGGTGACATGGTGGGCTGTTAACCACAAGGTCAGCAGTTCGAAACCACCAGCTGCTCCACAGGAAAAAGATGAGGCTTTCTGCTCCTGTGAGTTTTATAGGCTCAGAAGCCTAAAATGGTAAATTCTACTCTGCCCTATAGCGGGGTTGACTTGATGGCAGCAAGTTTACCTATGATAAAAAATTAGGGTACAGAGAGTTCTAGTGACTTACCTGAGGTCTCACAAAAAGGGACAAGCCTGTCAGAGGCTATCAAGTCAGGCCCCAGCCCACAAGCTTTTACTTTTCTTTCTATTTGGCCCTGTAATGTTTCTCTGGCTAGGGAATGAAACGTTTGCACCTGTAAACTTACCTAGTAGCCAGCTATCTTTGTGCAGCCCAGCTTCAAACTGGCTGCACAGAGATGACCGCTGCAGCACAGCACAGTCCTGTAGGCTGCCTGGCCAGTTGGTCTCCACAGTCATGAGCGACCCTCTGAGGTTGCACACTAGCAGGCAGTTCAAAGAATGCAGGCCTTTGCGGTTCACATAGGAGAGGTCTTCAGCATTTGGTGCCTTGATTGCCACATGGATACAATCGAGCACTCCTATCACTCCTGGCATGCCCGCCAACCCGTAGAATTCATCCTTCAGAGCCTGCTTGGAGGCTTCGTCAGCTGGGAAGTGAATGAACTGGGAGGCTCTTTCCACAAGCGCTTCAGTGACATTGGCAACACAGCGACTCATAGAGGCCTGACTGATCCCAATAGCATCTCCCATGCGAGTCTGGAAGGAACCTGAGGTATAAAAGCCCAAGGCTGCAAGGATCTGTGTCTCTGGGCTAATTGCCCTGGATCGCTGGGTAGGTCTACAAAGACTAGGCCCCAAGAGCTCGACTAAGTAATAGATGAACTGTCGTGGAAAGCCATACATGGACATCAAGTATTCATCAGTGACATCATCCAACTTAAAGCGGTCCAGTGTCCGGTGACCTCTGCCATAGAGCAGGAGGTCACAGTCAAGCACTGTGATTGGTATGGCCATAGTCAATTTGAATGCTGGCTCTCCTACCTTCTACGTATTCTGAACTCTTCAAAATGCAGTTAGTGGTGCAAAGGGGTATTTTTTAAAAGGGCCTGGATTCAAGAGTTAATCATCAGTTACATTCGTTCTGGCATTTCTAATCTTCTCTCTGCAAAGGTTAAAAAAAGACAACGTTAGAAACCTACCAAGGACTGGAAGACGTGACTCAAAGGCTGTACCAGCTGTGTTTCTGCACACTGTCATTCCGTTCAAGCAAAAAGGCGCCGTGCCTGTAACTCTGGGCTTCTCTCCACGAACTCATGACTGTGCGATAGGCTTGCTCTGGCTTGAGAGTTAATGGTTGTTCAAGCTCAGTGGTTCGTTTAATGCCTGGCATTTCAACTGAGAACAGCAAAAGATTAATAGAGGTTAAAAAAAAAATAAAAAAAAAAAATAAAAAAAAAAAAAAGATTAATAGAGGCGATGGCATAACTATGTACAAAGCCAAAGAGGTCTGCTTCCAACTACACAGGCCACAAAGTAGCTGACTTAAATCATAACCTGGCTAGGAAGGATTAGTCACCAAAAGTTTCGTTACTCAGAGCCCTCTGGCTCCAGCTCCACCGGATACGCACGGGGACGGAAGTGGAGGGCGCTCAAACCAAGGGAGCCCAAAACGCCTATGACCCAGCTTGGTGGACACTGTGTGCCATCACCCAGGCTTTCCCGTCACCCGCAAGAAACCTAGATCGTGAGGCTAGGGTTTAGCAAAAGAGACCGGGCAGCTTAGGAGGAAGCGCGAAAGAGATGACTTCGCCGCTTTGCCAGGAAGCCTTAAATCTATCGAATTGTCGAAGTGGCTTAGAAAGTCTAAGTGAGCCGGACAAAATCCTCCAAGCCCCAGCACCCACCTCTCCGCGGCTGCCTGCTTACCAGCAGCAGTCCCCCACCCACCCACACAGCCTCGTTGGACCCTCCCCCGGAACCGGCACCCGCGCACAGGCCGCCACGGCGCTCAGGAGCTGCACCGCCCCCTTGCGTCAGCGCCCGCCCCCGCCGCGTCCTCACTGCCTCCGCCACCGCGACCTGCGATTTCTAATCCGCATATTCCACACACGACCTCAAGATTCCCCACTCGCTCAAATAATTCTTTATTACCATTTTAGTTTTCCTTAGGACTCTGTAACAACTCCGTTGGAAGAATTAAATAGGAAGGGCATCAACTTTTATGGATATTTCGAGGAACAAAAAAAACTAAATGGATGTGGCGTGTGTAGCGAAAGTGCGGCTGAGATTAAGCAGCACGATCCCCCTCACAGCGCTCTTCCCTCCCCCCTCCCCCCACGCCTTCACCGAAGCGGATGAAAACAAACTGTGAGGATGGCTGCGCCGGGAAGGGGCCGGCTGCTGGGCTTAAGGCAGGAGCGGTCGCCTGAACTCTGAGAGGCGGCGGGAGGAGTGCCAGTCGACGTGAGGGACACAGCGCGCGCATTTCCGGGAGCGAAACGCCCGGGCCTGCGGGCCTGGAACCTGCCGTGACGTGAGGTATCTCTGGGTGACCCGCGCTGTCACTGCAGCCCCGGAGCTCCCAGCCCTCAGTCAGGAGGCGCGGCCGGCCGGCCCCAGGCCCCGGCCTCCGTAATGAGAGGCCCGAGCCCTTCTCTGTGCCGCAGCCTCGCAGGTACGAACTTTAAAAGGGGTGGTGTGTCATTCCCCCCTCCACCCCGCACCCCCCGGCCCCCAGGAACTTTCAGCGCCCCGGGTGGGAGGCTATGGGTCTGCGGCCCTTCGTGCCCCTCCTTGTGGAGGCCGAAGCCAGCCAGCCGCGGTTCAGTCCCCTGAGCCCGAGTTTTCTTCCCCGAGTCGGCTTTCCCGGCTCGATCGAGTTTAGGTCGTAGGGTACTTTTTTGGAGGTAACTTGTGGGGCTCTAACTCCGGGGTTGGGCACCAGTATGAGTAAGGTCGGTTTTCAATCAATCAAGGTTTGTTGAGTGCCAAATATGTACTCCGCGTGTAGGTGAGGGTGACTGTTGACTAGTGAAAAAAGGGACCCAAGGTTCACGACTGACTTTCTGGCAGTGGAACGACCTGTGGAAACCTGCGACCCATTCTCATTAATTAAGTCTCTGGGTAAGTGGCTAAGCCCCTTCTTGGGTTCATCACTCACTCGTTATTTCAGAATTCACCTTCCCAAGCAGTTGGTTCCCCCCAAATCGGGTCAATTCAGCATGGCATTTCACCTTTAGTATTCTCTTGACCACTCCCGCCCTACGCCCGCACCTCCTGTTTATATACATATATGTATATATATAAACATACACTATTTTCCCCATTGTACTTAGTTTAAAACTTGTCGTCTTAAGTAGGTAGAATTTATGGAACACCCTCAATGGGAGATTTGCTGTCATATAAATGGTAAACAGCAGGCCCTTTCTTTATACTTTATGAACTTCCTGGCTTTTATGTGTTCTGTTATGAAGATTATCCTTTTTCATGGCTGGATATCCTGGGTCCAACTAAATTGTTGTTTTGTTTGGTTTTTTCCAATGCTTTGTTTTTTTCAGCTCAGCAGAAACTTTATAATGTGATCCTGACTCCTCCCATATTTTCCATACACAGTGGATGACAAAAAGTGCTAATGTAGCCAGCCAAATACACTGATTTGTGGTACAGATGCTTGTACCTAATCCACCCACTGTTTTAAAAATCATACCCCCTTTAAGTAATCGAGTTAAGGCTTTGGTAACTCTTGAGATTTCATTTTCATTAAAATGCAGACAATTGGATTTTCTGCATCTGCACTTTTACCTAATAGTTCTATTTGTTTGTTTGTTTCTTTCACCAGCTGTACCCATAAACATTTAAAGTCTCAAGAACTCATGGAGCAGTTCTGTGTCTTATATAGAGTCCCAATGAGTCAGATTTGACTTATCAGCAGGGGTTATGGAGTGGTTGTTAAAATGCAAGTGGAAATGCAGATCATTAATTACCAAACACTCCAAGTTAGATTGTTTTATTTCCTGGATAAGAATCAGTTGACCACAGTGGAGTTCTACCAAGTGAGGGTACTGATCTGCCTGAGGCACAGGTTGAAGCAAGACAGAGTTCTCTAAGTTTCCCATTATCCTTTTCTTCCCGGTAACCTCCACCACTCAGAGTAGGGTGTTGTAGCTCCAATGGCAGAAGAAGCGTAAGATACATTTTTGAGCTTGCAAATACCCAAGACCTAGTATATGAGTGATTTGCAAGAATAATTTCATGATACAAAAAAATATACCCACTTTATCTCACCTATATACAAAGTGCATTCTTAATACTTAGCAATTGTATCAGTTTCAAATGGGAGTGGAAGGTACTTATTTCTGAATCTTTGTATGGAGAAAAGCTATTTAATCTTAACACCTAGAAAACCATAAATGGCATTTTGGAATACTTTTCATCCTCTGTTGTGAGCACTTCATCTAGAAAAGATGACGAATTACATTGGAGAATAAAGAATACATACAAAATTATTAGATTTTTTAAATGAAAGAAAAGTGTAAACCCTAGCTTTAAAATGCAGGCTCTTCTGCTAATATTTGACATACCAAATTGCTTTAGATTGGTTTGGCTTGTGTGTGTTGACTTGAGTCTTAAAATATATATATGCTTTGGCTCTCTCCTGCCCTCTCGTTTCCCATCCTCACATTTCCCATCCTCCCGTGGACCACCAAGGGGGCTGAGTATTTACAACCTTTTATTCTGTGGCTCCTGTGGGGTTGCCATTGGTTTCCATTGCTATTCTACCCATGCGATTTTTGCTGCCTTGAGAGGTCACTTTTGCCTTTCCAGTGACAAAATGGTACGCTATCTCTTAAAAACAAAAGCCATAGTAAATGCATCTGAGATGGATATTCACAACGTGCCCCTCACAGAAACGACTGCAGACATACACTCGATTACATTCACTAGTGAAGATTCTGCAGGAAGCAATAACTTGACCAGTCCGAACCAGAAAACTGAGCCGGAACCAAGGCCTGCATACAAGCGTCAGGCTTTGGTGTGATCTTCCACAAGTAGTGCTGCTTGGTCTTTCTCAGGAGTGGTTGACGCCAAGCATGGGGGTGGGGCACGCAGGTTGTTGTTTGCCTCTGTGCTGATTTTCCCAATGATTTGTGAAGCTGTTTATAGATGATGAGAAACTAAGGAGTCTCTCCCCACCCCCCAAGGAGCCTTTTGCTAGGGCTTCATAGCTATTTTCTGTAACATATTTTAGCTTCTTATCAGATTCCTCATATTTATTTCTATAAACATTTCTGATTCCAAATTTAGAGATTAGAATGCAATATTCCAGGTTTGCTATAATCTAGAGATTGATAGTTGGTCTGAAAAGAGAGTTGAATTTATTATTGGCTACTGTTCCCACATACAGCAATTGTGTAATGAATACCGATAAACCATTTATTCAATGTAAAAGCATGTACACATACTCTGTAGGTAATAATCAATGATTGGTTACTAAAACTATTTCTCTCTCTCTCTCTCTCTCTCTCTATATATATATATACACATATATATATGCTTTAGTAAAAAGTTATCCTTTTTTTGTTTTGTTTCTAAAAATGTTATTCTTGAACAAAACATACCTAACCTTTATGTATGGATGACTTGAATTTCCTTTCCACTTGGAACTTTTTCTGCTGAGTAAAATACTTTTTTCCCCCTCAGGCACTTGAAAGTACATAAACTTCTTGCTTCATCTCTGTCCACTTGTGAATATTCACTTGTTTTTCAATTAAAATATACCCGCGCAAATAAGTTATATGTGCAGCTACTGTCACAGCAATCAAGGGAAGGTAACACAGTAGTGGGTTGCATAGCTTGCAGAAAATCATGTAACTGGAGATAGTATAACATGGTAGTATGTGATGTGAAAAAGGCACCTGGAGTGGGGGGGGGGGGGTAATGCAAAGAAGGACCTAATCCTCTCTGCTAGCGTGAATCGGGAATCAAGAAGTATTTCTTAAAAGCTTAAGCTTTAAATGTTTAAAGAATTTTAAATCCTTGAGGTAATTTAAAATTAGTTTTAAAGAGTTGGTTACTATTCATGTAGAGGGTAAGTATGGGCCAGTTTATTAGAGAAATTCTCCTTGGGTCAGTTAGGTTGCAGTGAGAATGTGCCTTGATGTCCTAGTGATATCCTCTTTATATCTTTGGTCACAAGAGAAGAGGTGCACCGGTGAATCATCCCTTAGAAAAACAACTCAACAAATATGCACACTTGATTGTTTGTTTCCCTTCCTGACTCCCTCTCCCTTTTTTTAGTTTTTCGTAGTTATGTTCTTAGTAAAATCCATTGTCAGGAGTCAATTCCAACTTATCACAACTTTGTAGGACAGATGATAATTGCTCCATAGGGTTTTCAAGATAGTAAATGTGTATTTAAACAGTGTTCTAAAGGAAAAGAAAAAGAGGTCCCAAATTCAAATATAGGTTATGAACAGCCATTTATTAAGTCTTAATCAGGATAAAGAGAAGACTAGGGGGGGGGGGGATCATCCGGATCAGAAAGACCATTCACAACTGTATCCAAAGGGTTCACAGCCAGTAGGCTACGTAAGTAAGACTTGTAAATAAAGAACACTGGTCTCAGCATCTTGAATGGTAGCAGATCAGTTAATCACAATAGCAGGCTGAATTACTAAAGTAGAACTTAGGTTGGGCTATGTAAATAAACGCTGATTAGAGGAGTTGACAAGGTTGGTTCTGAGGCCCTCTGGCATCAAATTCAAGCTACTTTAGTACCTCAGTTTCTATCTTAGGCTTCCCCCAGGCAAATGCTTGAGGGCAGACTGCCTCTTCCCTCTCCTTGATAGGGTTTGTTGTTAGATGCCATCTAGTTGGCTCTGACCTAGAAGTGGCTCTGTGCAAAACAACAACACTGCATGATCCTGTGCCATCCACACAATTGTTCCTATGCCTGAGCCCATTGATGCAGTCACTGTGTCAGTCCCTCTCGTAGCCTTTCTCTTGTTTGTCATCCTTCCCTTTACCAAACATGGTGTCTTCTCCCTGGCCTGGTCTCTCCTGACAATATGTTAGATGAAGTCTTGGCATCTTTGTCTCTAAGGAGCACTCTGGTTTTACTTCTTCCAACACATCAGTTTGGCTTGTCAGTATTCTCCAGCACCACAGTTCACATGCATCAGGCCTTCTAAGGTTTTCCTTATTCAATGTCCCAACTTTCACATACATATGAGCCATGGAGAATATCCTGGCACATCTTACTCCTCAAAGTAACATCCTTGCCCTTAATTATGCTGCAGAGATTTTGTGCTGCAAGACCATTAGACTTATCTAATGCAATATGTCTTTTGATCTCTGGTGCTTTCAAGGACATTGTCTGAGGTTCCAAGCAGGACAAAACCCCTGACAACTTCAACCTTTTCTCCATTCATCATGATGTTACTTATTGGTCCAGTTGTGCAGATACTGTACTTCCTTACATTGAGTTGTAATCCACACTGAAGACTACAATCTTCCATCTTCAGCAAGCGCTTCAATTCCTGACTTTCAGCAAGCAAGGTAGTGTCATTTGCATATCGCAAGTTGTTAATAAGCCTTCCTCCAATCCTGATGCCACATTCTTCCTAGAATCCAACTTCTCTGATGATTTGTTCAGCATGCAGATCGAACAAGTATTCTGAGAGTACAACCTTTCCTGGTGCACACCTTTCCTGATTTTAGACCATACACATTTCCTTGTTCTGTTCGCACAACTGTCTCTTGATTTATGTACCAAATGAGCCTAAAGAAGTGTTCTTGAATTTCTGTTCTTTTCAAGATTATCCACAGTTTATAATGGTCTACACAGTGGACTGTTATTCCTTTGCATAGACAATGAAACAGAAGCAAACATCTTTCTTATATTCTCTGCTTTCAACCTAGATGCCCCTGACATGAGCAGTAAAACCCCTTGTTTCCTGGCCTCTTAGGAATCCAGCCAGAACTTCTGGCAGTTCCCTGTCAAAATACTGCTGCAGTTGTTGTTGGATGATCTTAAGCAAAATGTTTCTTGCATGCCATATCAATTGATATCATTATATGGTTTGAGCATCCTGTTGGGTCACCTTTCCTTGGAATGGGTATAAAAAGGGATTACTATTTGGATCTTTACAGATATGGACAGCTACTTGCCCAACTGAGTGTAATAGAGCCGTGTTTGTATCAGGTAGGGGAGTTGCAGCAAACACTCTGCTTGAGGGCAAAGGTTTTTTACATTACAGGCCAAGAGTTGGAACTCAATAGAGGTCTCTGTGAAGACCCCAAATGGACTTGTAGCCCTGTGCTCAGAATAAAACCTCTAATAAGACTGACTCCCACAGCTTGTGAAACTGATACACAATTAAAAATATACCTTTCAGTCTTAAGGGCCTATTTCTTTATCCTTTTCAATTTATTTTTATTATCCTCAGCCATAAGGTCATTGAGGAGCCCTGATGGCATAGTGGGTTATGCATTGGGCTTTTAGCCACAAGGTTAGCAGTTCTAAACCAGCAGCCACTCCAAGGGAGAACTGTGAGGCTTTCTACTGCCCTAAAGATGTATAGCCTTGTAAACCTACAGGGGCAGTTCTACTGTTTGCTATGGACTTACCATTAGATGGAATTGACTTGGCATTGATATAAGGTCATTGGGAGAGAGGGAATGTTGACAAATTCTAAATGTAATTTAGATGCCATGCCACATAAAAAATAACCAAGGAGCCAAGGTATACCAAGGGAGGAGAAAGCCTTTCCCTGTAACCAGCTCCCTGAAGGTAGACTATAGCCTCCTAAATTTCTTCTATTCTTGATATTCTGACCTATATTCTCTTACACAAATTCTCCTTTCTGTTGCTGTAATCTGCTGTTAAACTCACCCATCAAGTTATTAACTTACTTGATGGTCAATTAACTCACCCCTAATGTGGTGGCTGGACTGCTTTTCTTTAGTGGAATGTGGAATGTTAACTGGTATTGATTTCTCGAACCCTATGTGGCTCATGAATTGGATGTTCCCCACCCAGAATTTAATTGAATGCAGTGAGCAGAGTTAGTTTCAGGTCTGTGTCTGAGAACTTTATTCTCTGGATCACTTATTGATGTGTTTCTAAAATCTGTGTGTCTCTTGGATTCTGGTCATGTGTGTTTGCCTCCATGAATATATCTATTTTATTATGTGCCAAGCATTGTATATGAAAATCATAGAAGTAACTGGTGGGCAAGGATGCCATTTTTTTAAAGGAGAAATTTAGTTTTGGCCAAGGTTAAGAACAAAACTAACTCAAATTGTTGTAGTAGAGTGATGTTTGACAGCTTTGACCATGTGAATCAGAAAAGAACAAAGACGAACTGTGAGAGAAAGGGACAACTGGAGAAAAGGAAGAAAGACATATGTACCGTGTCTGTCCTCTGCCCTCTGCGCCCTCATTGTGTACCCTACTCTTCATACATTTCTTTTAAAGTTCCACCCACTGCGGAATACAAGGGTGCAGCTACTTTGGAAAATGATTTGTCAGTTCCTCAAAAAGTTAAACATCAAATTACTATATGACCCAGGAGTTCCATTCCTTGTATATACCTATAAACTTGTACAGAAATGTTCTTAGCCGCATTATTCATAATAATCAAAAGTGCAGGTAACTCAAATTGCCCATTAGTTCATACACAAAATCCATAAAATAAAACACTACTCAGCCATAAAGAAACACGAAGTACTGATACATGCTATAATATGGATGAACCTTGAAAGTATGCTAAGTGAAAGAAGCCAGGCATAAAAGGCCATATATTGTATGATTTCATTTACATAAATGTTCAGAGTAGGATGAAGGAACAGTGGAGTAAATGATAATGGATAGTGGTGGTTTTGGTTTTTGTTTTGATTGATGAAGTTGTCCTAAAAATATTGATGATATTAGCACAACCTGTAAATGTACTAAATCCACAGAATTGTATACTTTAAAAGGGTGAGATTTATGGATGTGAATTATCATGATTTTAAAAAAAATCATGATCTTAAAAGTATATAACTAGGGTGGAGTAAGGATGGGTAAAAGAAGAACTGATACCAAGGGCATTAAGTAGAAAGAAAATGTTTTAGAAATGATGATGGACATATGTACAAATGTGCTTGATAAAATCGATGTATGGATTGTTATAAGAGCTGTAAGCCCCCAATAAAATGATTCATTAAAATAAAAAAGGAACACATGAAAGTTTCTAGTACACTGGAGAAAAAAAGGAAATGGATTGATTTAGGAAATTCCATCCACTGTCCAGTGCTAGCTCTTCAAGTTCTAAGGTCCCCTTCTTCCCAGCCATCACTAATTTACCCACACACCTCTGTTCTGGTTTTACACACCCCTCCCAGTACCTCCAGCTGGGTTGCTTCCCGAAATTTGCTGCCTCGTACTCAGATCTTAAAGGCTGATTTATTTATTTTGTCATGTCTTTGCTGACTACCATTGTGGTGACTCCTCCCCTGCATTCTTCTCCCTTTAGGTATTTAGCAAGGAGCCCTATACTTTCCTCTTAGTTTGCCTATTCTCAGATGTGCAGTCTCTTCGGTGTTGCCTTACTATTCTGAGTTACTGGCCTTTTATTTCCACATGCACTGTGTAATTAGAAATATATTCATATATTTCTCTCTATATATGAATCTATCTAAAAGTTGCAGGGAAGGGAGTGGCCTGGCAGCAGGGAATTGATGATCCAAGGCTGGCAAGTGTCCCCAAGGCTGTTTCCTATGATGTTAGGGGTTGGAATGGTTCTGGACCAGCTTCTTAAAGGGAACTGCATTGTGTAGAATAGTTTTATGTTTACTGAAAAATTATACAGAAAGTATAGCGAGTTCCCATTTATTGGAACCTTCCCCTGTACTTTGTTTCTCCTATTAATACCGTTTGTTCTTGTAGTACTTTCCTTACAATCAATGAACCAGTATATATACTTTATGCACTGACATTTTTGCTGACATTAGGGTTTACTTTTTGTGTTGTAGTTTCCCATGGGTTTTGACAAATGCTTGATTAATGTTATATATTCAACAGTATAGACTATTTACCAAGAAAGACTAGTTTCCGCAGAACTAAGCAAACCAGTGCCATCTGGCCCCTTCTGATTCATAGCGACCCTTTAGCGCAGACTAGAACTGCTCCTATAAGTCTTTTAGGGAGCTTCATCTTTCTCCCCCTGATTGGTTTGAGTCCTAAAAATGCCTTGTGCTGCACCTCTTTATCCCTCTCCCCTCCCCTTGACTCTTTGGCAACCATCCATCTTCCCGCTGCTTTGAGCCAGGAGGTACGATCGTTTTTTTGGCTTTTGGATTCCTTAACTGTGCATGAGGTAGCGTAACTTTGGATCTCACACCCATCCATGTTCTTTACTGACAAATGTCTTTGAAATTTTGAAAATGACCTGCCCATCCCCAACCATGCCATGGCAGATGGTTGGTAAACCACTTCATTGTTCCTGCAGGGTTTTGTTCACTTGCCTGTGGAGTTTTATTCAGAGGAGGTGAACGATCGGTCTTAATCCCTGCCCTCACCCTCCAAGGCCTCAGCTTTCCTGATAGCAGTTTTTCCTTTAACTTTGTTCTTTTCTGGAACCTGGGAGTTTTGCCTTTCTAGTTCAACTGCAAGGAGCCCTGGTGGTATACACGTTAGACTGCTAACCCTAAGTTCAACAATTCGAAACCACCAGTCTGCTCCATGGATAAAGATGAGGCTTTCTATTCCTGTAAAGATTTAGTCTCGAAAAACCTATGGGCAGTTCTGCCCTGTCCTGTGGGGCCATTGTGCACTGGAATCTACTTGATAGCAGTGAGCTCAACTGTTGATCAAACCTTTCTTTTGCTGTATTTCATCTGCATTTTTGTTTGTGTTGGGAGGAAGAACTGACAGCATGAGCACAATCTTCCATGTTGCTGGAGTTCTGGGTAGCTTATGTTTACCAAGGCACAATAGTAACACTGAACTCTTTGTCTCTGAGGCAGAGATATCTTTTTTTTAATAATCATTTTATTAGGGGTTCATACAACGCTTATCACAATCCATACATATATCAATTGTGTAAAGCGCATTTGTGCATTTATTGCCCTCATCATTCTCAAAACATTTCCTCTCCACT
>NW_022103958.1:4573092-4606412 GCF_000313985.2 Echinops telfairi | reverse complement strand
GAGAAACGATGTACAAATGCGCTTTACACAATTGATGTGTGTATGGATTGGGATAACAGTTGTATGAGCCCCTAATAAAATGTTAAAAAAGAAAAAAAAATAAAGAAAGAAAAGACAAGAAATAAAGAAAAAATAAAAAATAAAACCAAGAACTAGTCAGAATGAAATACTGCATTTAGTTTTTATATCTCTTCAAAACCAAATTCCCTGCCACCAACTAGATTCTGACACCTAGCAACCCTGTAGCCCAGAGTAGAACTGTCCCTTTCGGGTTCCTGAGGCTGTAATCTTCGTGTGAGGTGTCACCCACTGTGTCACCACAGCTGCTTCAGGCTCTTTTAACTAAAAAGGCCAACCCAGTGTGGGCTGGTCAATTCAGACTCAGAGACAGAGGTTTCCAAAATGACACGTCTTCACGGGAATAGAAAGTCTCATCTTTCGCCTTTGGAATGCTGGTGATTTTTCAAACTGCTGACTTTTCAGTTTACCAGCCCAATGTGTAAACCTCTATGCTACCATGGATTTTTAATCTAAAACAGTTCTTCAGCCTCTTTATCTTTCATGACATTGATATTTTTGGAGAATTGTGGCTGTTAAGGGCTGCTGATGAATTGATAACTCCATGTAAAATGGAGTGGAACTGTTGTGATCCATATTTTTCCAATGGCTGTTTTTTTCCCAGTGAAATAGATTGCCAGGTCTTTCTTCCTAATCTGTCAAACTAGAAGCTCCACTCAAACCTGTTTGGATTTTTTTTTTTTTTTTAGCAAAAGACAAGCAAACTTCCATGGATAGATAAGTGATGGCTTCAGTTGAAGTGTTTTTACAGGACTGGCAAACTCCCCAAACACTATTCTTCTTAAAGTACTATATCTGTCGTAATACTAATAAGCCCAAAACTTTGGTCAATTCTTCAGCATTTTCCCATGAGAAGTCAATAGGGAAAATTGGTGAGGTGTTTTAGAAAAGATGATCTATGGTTCATGTGGTAGAATTCTTGCCTCATGGGAGAATCTAGTCACCGGGAATGGGAATGAATGAATGTAGCAAATATAGATAGCATAGGAGCCTTGGGGGCCACTGGCATCGACTTGATTCCAGTGCAAAAGCAACCCTAGATAGGATTTCTGTCACTCTAGCTTTAAGGGAGTCGGCATCCTCGTTCTTCCTGAAGAGTGGCTGGTGAGTTTGAACCACCAGCCTTGAAGTTAGCAGCCCAGTGTCTATAGCACTATGCCACCAGGGCTGTCTCCCATAAGGAATAGATAACATTTTTTATAAAATATCCTGCCTTGCCATTTGAGTTTGGCTGATAGCTTCCTTATGTTAGATTCAGGTTATGAGGCTTTTGACAAGATAGCTACACAAATGATACAGTGTCCTCACTACATCAGCCCAGGAGGAATACAGTGTCAGTTTTTCTATTGTTGGTATGTAACTTTGATCATTTTGTTAACATTGTGTCCACAGACTTCTCTTTGTAATTAATAAGTAATCTCTGTGAAGATTGTGTAAATATCTCAATGTCAACTAATTAGTGAGTTACATTATTGCCTTTGTAAAGCACTTGTTCAAACTATTGCCCATTATTTGTATTGGTTTGTTTCATTATTGAATTGTAAGACTTCTTTAGTTATTGGAGATGGGGTTGGTGGAATGGGGCCCATTTGTCAGGTATGTGTGTCAGTGAATACCTTCTCCCAGTCTGGATTGTCTTTTTAAAAAAATTTTAATCATTTTATTGGGGCTCATACAACTCTTATCACAATCCATACATACATCAATTGTGTAAAGCACATTTGTACATTTGTTGCCCTTATCATTCTCAAAACATTTGCTCTCCACTTAAACCCTTGACATCAGTGCCTCATTTTCCTCTCTCCCTCCTCGCTCCCCCCTCCCTCATGAACCCTTGATAATTTAGAAATTATTATTTAGTCTTATCTTACACTGTCTGACGTCTCCCTTCACCCCCTTTTCTGTTATCCATCCCCCAGGGGGGAGGTTACAGTATATGTAGATCCTTGTAATCGGTTACTCCTTTCCACTCCACCCTCTGGTATCGCCACTCTCAGCACTGGTCCTGAAAAGATCATCTGTCCTGGATTCTCTGTGTTTCCAGTTCCTATCTGTACCAGTGTACATCCTCCAGTCTAGCCACATTTGTAAGGTAGAACTGGGATTATGATAGTGGGGGGGCGGAGGAAGCATAAGAACTAGAGGAAAGTTGTATGTTTCATGGTTGCTACACTGCACCCTGGCTGGCTCATCTCCTCCCTATGACCCTTCCGTAAGGGAATGTCCAGTTGCCTACAGATAGGCTTTGAGTCCCCACCCCGCACTCTGCCTCATTCACAATATGATTTTTTGTTCTTTGATGCCTGATTCCCTGATCCCTTTGGCACCTCGTGATCACACAGGCTGCTGTGCTTCTTCCCTGTGGGCTTTGTTGCTTCTGAGCTAGATGGCCGCTTGTTTACCTGTCTTTTCATTTTTCAAAGGTGTCTTCTGTTCACATTTTGATGAAATTCAGTTTTTCAAATTTTTTTTGTTTCGTGCTTTATGTACTTTGTGTCTTTGCTTAAAAAACTCTTGGCTTGCTCCAAGATTTGCTCCATTGTTTTCTGAAGAAATTTCAGGTTTTTAGAGCCTCCTCTAAGGCCCACCATTGTGCTAGTCTCATTCAAACACTCTTGCTTTGACTGTCTTTTTGGTGTCATGTACAAGTGAGGGGTCCTGGTGGTGCATTATTGATTAAGTGTTGGACTGCTCACTTCAAGGTCAGCAGTTCAAAACCAACCAGCCATGCTATCTGTTCTTGGAATGGTTTGCAGCCTTGGAAACCATTTTGAGGGCTACGATAGGTCAAAATTGGCTCATTGGCAGTGAGTTTGTTTGTTTTTAATAGCCAGTTTACCAATGATGACCAGGAAAATTCAGAGGGAAAAAGAGTTCAATTGTAGATTGTTTGCTAGCATGTGCTAGCATGCCATAAACCTTACATCACATGGACTGCCTAGGTGTCTGGACCTTCAGAAACAGGCAGCTCCAATCCCTTTTCCCCAGTGGAGACCTCACTCCTCTTGGCTCATTAACTAACTGTAGTTACACAATCTTTCTAGTACCACCATTTGCACAAATTGTACCAAGTCATGGTGACATTTAACGTGTGCTTCTGTAGGTGATCAGGTAGTGAGACTATAGTTCACCACTTCAGAGGCAAAGAAAGGCAATGCAGATAGCAGTGAATGGGAGAGAAGATCAGTGAGACTTGTCTTCTCTCTGATCTATTGACCTCTCATTTGTGCTATGTGAGCCCTAACTTGTCTTCTCTCCAATCTATTGTTCGCTTGTCAAGGCCTTGAGTTGTTTGACCCTAAAAAATATCTTTTTACTTTCATTTTAATATTTTTAGCTCATGTTACTTTTTTGTACATGAAGGTTTGTTATAAGGAACCCTGGTAATGCTGTGGGTTAGGCTGCTGCCAAAAGGTGATTCAATTCCAACACACCAGCCTCTCCAGGGGAGAAAGATGCTCAAAAGCCATTTTTGCCTCCTGTTTCTCTAGTGGGTTCTTGTCTCCATGCATTTATTTTTGTACATATATAGTTCCCAAGGCACTTTTGTTGTTTGCTTGTTCTATTCTCCTCCTTGGTGATTCATTTACAGCCACAGTTTTAACTTTTGTTCTTTGGGGTAGAATATTCAGTTTTTATATCTAGTCTTAGCCTCAGTCTAAGCCTTTTGCTTTATTTCCCAGCTTGACATTTCTGACAGATCTTCTGTTTGTTTGTTTTTAATTCAACCTATTAAATAAATGGAACTTAAATGCTTAAAAAGAGAGCTTTGATTTTGAACTCACACCATACATAAAAAGTTGGAGATGAATCATGAATGTCAGTATGAATGGTAAAACAGTATTTCTAGAAGAAAATGTAAAACTCTAATCAGAAAAGGAGTTAAGCAAGCATGAGAAAAATGCCCAATAAAATGAACAAAATATTGATCAAGGCAACCAAAAGAATGGTGTATACCACATGACCCCATTTACATCATAAAGATCCAGACAGTGCAGATAGGGATCTATAGGGATGGAAGTATTTCAGGGCCTTGGGAGCTGGGGGAAGGCCTGGTGCTATTAGGTGCCAGAGTTGGTTCCCACCAGGGTGACCCTGTGTGACAGGGCAGGTCTGCCCCATTGGCTTTTCTAGACTACAATTTTTGGTGAAGCAGATTGCCTGGGCTTTTTGTCATAAGGTTTCTGGGTGGTTTGAACTGCCAGCCTTTTGGTTAGTATCCTGGCACTTAACTGATAAACACCCAGGCTCCCAAGGAAGAGCAGAGGAAACTTCACTCTGGAGAGTAGATTTGTTCTCTGTCCTATATGTGGTGATAAGCACACTGCTCATAGGGTAGGGTATATAAAAACTGAGCCAATTGTATGTTGCGTGTTCAGTTTGTCATTTATACCTGCACAAAGCTGTTGTCTTTTTAAAAAGATTCAAGAAACAGTAAACTAGGAGAAAATATTTGTGGTTTATATATCCAACAAAGTACTTATGGGCAGGGGAGGAATATATGTATGAGGATGTTTCAAAGAGTTCACGGAAAAATTGAATGAAAAAATAATGAAAATTGGTGAACAAGCAAAAGTGGTGAAGAAAGCTGATGGTGCCCAGCTATCAAAAGATATAGCGTCCGGGGTCTTAAAAGCTTGAAGGTAAACAAGCGGCCATCTAGCTCAGAAACAACAAAGCCCACATGGAAGAACATATCAGAGCCTGTGTGATCACGAGGTGTCGAAGGGATCACTGAAGACAAATGGGTGCATAAGCAAATGTGAAGAAAGCTGATGGTGCCCTGCTATCAAAAAGTATAGTCTCTGGGGTCTTAAAGGTTTGAAGGTAAACAAGCGGCCATCAAGCTTAGAAGCAACAAAGCCCACATGGAAGAAGCACACCAGGTGTTGAAGGGATCAGGTATAAGGCATCATCAGAACACAAAAATTCTTACCATAGTGAATGATGTGGGGAGTGCGGAGTGGAGACCCAAAGCCCATTAGTAGGCCACTGGAGAACCCATTGCAGAGGGGTCTCGGGGAGGAGACGAGACAGTCAGGGAGCGATGTAGCAACGATGAAAAATACAACTTTCCTCTAGTTCCTAAATGCTTCCTCCCCGCCCCCACTATCATGATCCGAATTCTACCTTGCAAGTCTGGCTAGACCAGAGGATGTACACGGGTACAGATAAGAACTGGAAACACGGAATCCAGCGTGGATGATCCCTTCAGGACCAGTGGTGTGAGTGGCGATACTGGGAGGGTAGAGGGAGAATGGGTTGGAAAAAGGGAACCGATTATAAGGAACTATATGTGACCTCCTCCCTGGGGGATCGACAACAGAAAAGTGGGTGAAGGCAGACGTCGGATAGGGCAAGATATGACTAAATAATTTATAAATTATCAAGGGTTCATGAGGGAGGGGGAGCGGGGAGGGAGAGGGAAAATGAGGACCTAATGCCGAGGCTTACGTGGAGAGGAAATGTTTTGAGAATGATGAGGGCAATGAATGTACAAATGTGCTTTACACAATTGATGTATGTATGGATTGTGATAAGAGTTGTATGAGCCCCTAATAAAACTATTGAGAGAAAAAAATGAAAATTTCCCACAAACTTTTTAAAGCCCTCCCCCCACACACACACATATACTTAGTATATAAGACTTTCACCTCTCAGTTTGTCAAACTGTGATGGCATGCTTATTGCTGTGATGCTGGAAACACCATCAGTATTTGAGATACCATCAGGGTCACCCATGATGGACAGGTATCAGCAAAGCGGAATTCCAGACTGACCCAGCATAGAAAAGAGGACCTGGCTTAGTCCAAACTGGCTCAACAGCACCTAATAGCATCAGATAATTATAGCTCAGGGGAGGGAGTACTAGAATGGATTGTGATCGCATGAATTATCTTAAAGGCCATGTGACCGTGGGGAAGGGGGGATGTTCTAAAATGTGGGGGTGATTGTACAATTAAATGATTAAGTTATATGACATGTAAACTACTTGCAAATAAAACTGCTGGAAATAAAGTAAATAAAAGACGGAGGAATAAAAAAAATTACAGTTCAATAAGAATGAAAAGCTTGATTTTAAAATTAGCAAGACTTGAACTAGTAATTCTCAAAAAAGAAAGTTTACTCGAATAGTAAGCATATGAAGAAGAGAAATGCATATTGCAGAAGATACCACCACAGTCCTCCCAGAATAGCTGCAGTGGAAGAACTAGTGGTGGTAAGTGATGTCACAGATGTGAAGCAGCTGGGACACTCACTGCTGGTGGGCATTTAAGTTGGTCCCGATACGCTGGGAAAAATGTTGGCAGATGTATTAAAGCTACAAACGTACATTCTGTGACGCAGCGTCTTTATTCCTGGCTTCACTGTGGGTAGCACGGGGACTCATGTTTCTCACATGAGAGCCATAAGAATGCCACGACTAAAGCAAGACACAACTGGGATGCTTAGCAACTGTGGAACTGATTTTAGAAATAGTAGGTTACTCATAAAATAGATAATACTTAGCAGTGAAAAAGAGTAAACTGATACATGCAGGAATCTAGATGAACACCATAGACAAGTTAATGGTAAATACGTAAAGCTACACAAAAGAGTCCATGCTGTATTAATTCACTTATAAGAAATTTGAAAACAGACAAAACTAATACATAGTGATGACCAAATCAATTCTGACTCATAGCAACCCCATAGGAGAGCAGAACTGTCCCCTCGGATTTCTAGGACCATTAAATAGACCATTACTGGAGCCAACTGCCTCATCTTTCTCCCTCGGGCGGCTGGAGGACCCAAATTGCGGATCTAGTGGCCAGCAGCCCAATTTGGAAGCTAAAGTGCTGCCTCGGCTCTTTAACAGAGATTAGAATAAACTTTCTTGAATGTTTCTTGAATCATTGTTTTAGGGACACCACACACAGAAGAGGGCTTCAGAAAGATGGTGGGCAGATGGAATGAAAAGAGAATGGAGTTTTCCCTTTAATTATACATATGCATTTTTATTTTTAATATATACATATATACTGAAATATATTGAGCTATATATCTTGGATTTATACATTTTACATGTAAATTATACCTTAATAGAGAACAGTATTTTCTTAAAGACCTAAACTTTTCCAATCTGTCCCTTTCATTTCTGCCTTTCCTTAAAATTGGAAGTCCCTGGCATCCCTGGTTTTTAATCAACCTGAAACCCTGTCAGACTTGCTTCTCTGGTCCCCAAGTTTAAAATCCTACCTCTCTTTTGTTCCTTTTGTGTAGTAAGTCCTTAAATCTTGCCAGCTCTTTCTTTAAAATGTCTCCCATTCACACTATTTCCAAATCAGGCTTGTGCTAGAGTTTTAGCCTTAACTACAAACCTGAATTATTGTCAAGGACCTAAATGATTTTCTTGCTTTTTCATACTCAAAAATGTTTTATATTATGCCAGCAAAACTGTCTTTTTAAAGCACCATTCAGATGATACTTCCACTCAGACTGGGCCACTTTTCCAAAGCCTGGATGAGGCTTTCACAAATGGGAGTTGACGGTGACTAGCAAGATGTAGGTCAGGCTCTAACATTGCATTTAAGACCCTTGGATCTGCCCCAACCAGCCTTACTGCTTCTCCATCCCTGTGGGGAGCTAGGGTATTGGGTTTTGTTCCCTTTTGCTTATACCTCTTTGTTCATGATCTTCTCTCCGTAAATCCTTTCTTCCTCACTCCAAAGCCCATCTCACCCTGTTTCAACCTAAAGGGTTTATGGCCCAGTTCTTTATAAAGCTCAGAGTTTTAAATTCAGGTAAATTGTCGTACCCATATCCATTTTTTAGGTTCCTAAATACAGCTCTCTGTGTGGAATTTACTTTCCTCAAAAGATAATTTACACATCTTGATAATTCTTTCTGGCATCTTGAGTTAAAGGGACAACAATTTTTTCCCCCACTCCCACTCAACAATTCACACAACTAATAGAGAATACCGTCTCCATATGCTTGAATGGGTCAATCCTGTTTTATACGTAATTGGCCACTTTTCATCTTTTTCCCTCCCTTTTCTGTCTGTTTTAGATTATTATAGGAAATGGAAACTGATCTCAATTCCCAGGACAGGAAGGACCTGGACAAGTTCATTAAGTTTTTTGCCCTCAAGGTAATATGTCCATTCTCTGGAGCCCAGAACTCTTAGAATCACGTCCTTGCTTCTCCCTCTTGAGCCCGCGTTGGAAATGAAGCATGACAGCTTGCAGCTTGCCCATTTTAAGGGATACTTCTGTGGGTTGTAAGCCAAACTGTGAAGGTTGGGGGCGGTACTGGGGGTGTAACTAAAAAGCAGCTTCCCATTTCCACAGCTAGTTAAAAAAAAATTTTTTTTTCCTGCAAGGCTGTTTGCAGAAATGTCAGACCATTATGCCAGGTTATTGGCACAGTCTGTTCCACAGACTTAGGATTGGAGCAAAAATTGTCATTCAGAATGGCAGTCTTTGGGGCATATTTTCCAAAGTTCAACTTAGCCTGAAATGCCAACCTCTCATATATTGTTTCCCTCCTAGTAAATTGAATTTTGAATCCATTAGGAATTAAACTTCCTCAAATCGAAAATAAAATCATTATCACCTCGATCACTCTTTCTTAACCATGCTGAAATGATCCATCCATAGAATACAAATTCAGGTTTTGAAAGTCTTTAAGAGCTTTTTGCCATATGAGCCAAGCCATATGAATAATTGGGTGCTTCTTTTAAATATACTATGATTATGTAAGTTGTGGCGTGAATATTCAAACCCACAGTTGGACTTCTTTCTTTATGAGAAGCATGACCACCATGTGCAGCTTCCCTTCTGCCTTGTGAGGATTGCACGCGGCTTCCCAGCCTCGGACTATAATTACTCTGATTGGTTGGCACTGTGCCCCCAGGACTATTTACAGGTTTCTCAGTTTTTTGGTTTTGGCACGGTGTTTTGTCTTTTCCCATTAGTTCTTGAATGTTTTAAAATCTGTCCCTTCCTGGGGTATAGTTAGGATGAATGGGCATCTTTTTAAGCCTGCATTGGCTCAGGAGCCAAATCTGTGTTCTGAAGACATTTTTTTCATCTGTATTTGTTTGTTTGTTTTCAGACTGTCCAAGTGATTGTCCAGTCTCGACTTGGTGAGAAGATTTGCACTCGTTCATCTTCGTCTCCAACGGGTTCAGATTGGGTACAAACTTGTTCTTTGTTAAGGGGGCGGTATGCTGTGGTGTTTGCCACGGAAATGGCTTTGTGTTCAACAATACAGAATACTGTTGATAGTATTACTAAATCATGATATTAAAATACCAAACTATTTGATTCATTCACTTAGAAAGTATGTCCTTTATCTAGTGTTTGCCCTGGATTTATTTTGGTTCTTGGCTTCCTGCTGTTAGAGGTGAAAAGCTAAGTCCTTGGAAGACAAAAATAGTATTTTGTTAACTAATCTTTATCACAGGTAATTATCTTTCTCAGGCTGAGATTCGGGCCTTTGATGCAGGTTATCTCCTACAGGACTGGAGAGGTGAATGAGTGTCCTCCTTAATCAAAGCAGTAGCTGCACTGCCCCATGGAAACCTTACTTTATCGCCATAGGCTACAAAAGGCCTCTTTGTTTTCTAGTTCAATTTAGCCATCAAGGACATCCCAGAGGTTACACATGAAGCAAAGAAGGCACTGGCAGGGCAGCTGCCTGCTGTGGGGAGGTCTATGTGTGTGGAGATTTCACTCAAGACTTCTGAGGTAAGGGTAGGACTACAATGGTGTCTTCACTTGGCATTCGGGGCTGTTCCCACTTTGGTCCCAACTCACTTCTTGGTCTTTTTTTTTTTTTTTTTAACATTTTATTGGGGGCTCATACAACTCTTATCACAATCCATACACACATCAATTGTGTAAAGCGCATTTGTACTTCATTCTCAAAACATTTTCTCTCCACTTAAACCCCCCGGCCTTAGGTCCTCATTTTCCCCCTCCCTCCCCGCTTCCCCCTCCCTCATGAGCCCTTGATAGTTTATAAATTGTTATTTTGTCATATCTTGCCCTGTCCGACGTCTCCCCTCACCCCCTTTTCTGTTGTCCGTCCCCCAGGGAGGAGGTCACATATGTCCCTTGTAATTGGTTCCCTCCTTTCTACCCACTTTCCCTCCACCCTCCCTGTTTCCCCACTAACACCACTGGTCCTGTAGGGCTCATCCGCCCTGGATTCCCTGGATTTTCAGTTCCTATCTGTACCAGTATGCATCCTCTGGTCTAGCAGGATTTGTAAGGTTGAATTGGGATGATAGTGGGGGGAGGAAGCATTTAGGAACTAGAGGAAAGTTGTATTTTTCATCGTTGTTACATCGCCCTGACTGGCTCATCTCCTCCCCGAGACCCCTCTGCAAGGGGATCTCCAGACTTCTTGGTCTTATTCCTGCACCTTCCCCCTCTAACTTCTCATTGCTCTCTGAAGAGGCCATGTTTTTTGGTAATTATTACTTCATCTTCATGAAATTGGCACATTCCCCTTACCTTCACACTACTTTGTTCTGCTCAGAAAATCTCCCTGTACCATGGGAGAGCTCATGTATTCTGCTTAGACTTCGTGTGTTTGCTTTATAGTTATGTTTATAGAGTATATAGCTTGCTGTATTGTGATTTTTTTCATGTATTTTCTTTTTGCTCACCTGGCACATTAGGATTGAGGCAGATATTTTTATTTTTGTTCTCTTTCTTGCTGTTTTACTCGGAAGATGCATGGTCTAGTAAAAAGCAAGTTTAGATACTAGATGAGTAATAATGGCCAAGTATCTGAACTCCACCCCTACCAATGCCATCTAAATGACACATGTGCCATCTTCCAGGGCTATAATATTTTTTCTTTTGCTCCTCATTTGTAAAGTGCATACGTGATCTGTCATAACAGAGTCTCAACACGTCAGTGTTTTTCCTGAGGTCAGCAGCTATACCACATTTTAATTCTCTTTCTAGTTCCTCAAATGCTATTTGAAAGAATCCTCTCCAAAAAAAGTAAGAAAGAACCCTCTCTTTGGCTTCAGTGCTAACACAGGTGTACCTGTAGTGCCTGGGATGAAATGTAGCAGTCTGTCAAGAATGATCTTAATTCTTAATTACTTAATTCCATGGGGATCTTAGCAAAGATGCTATGAACTTTTCATTCTTTATTTAACTACAGTTACTATAACTACAATAACTTCCATGGGTTATTGTCTTAGTGTAACCATGGAGTCCAAAGGAAATCCTTATAGAATTCTTTCTTCTCCCAGGCATCATTTCCTAGGAAATCTAATTATAAACAGTTCTTAATTGTCCCATAGAGGCCTTATACTTTGCTTTGGATACTGGCCATCTCTTGGTTTTCAGGGAAGGTAGGATGGAATTCAAAATTCATCCTGTCATTTATAGCTGATGGCTTGATGAGAGGATATATATTCAAGATAACTTTAAATTTGATGTGGAAAAATAAAGAAATTTGATGCGGAGGAAGTAAAAGTCAGTTCCCCACAGATGAACCCAGACTAAATGTGTTCATTTAGTGTTCAACAGGTGACTAAGCTTCTCAAGAAATGACACTGACTGTCTTACTGAGTTGAGGGATTCTAAGCGTTAATCTCTTACACCCATTACACTAAATTAGTCTGTTTAGAGAGGTGGACAGTTTGGCTCAGGATATCAGGCAGGTATGAGGATTTTTATATAAGGAAGGTGTTAGGGTATGCTTTAACTGAGGATCTCTGATAAAAGCCCCTGTTGTGCTGGAGGAAAAGCTCTGCCAGGCTCGCCCATCATTTAAAAGCACCAGTCTTAAAAGCAGTTGTGCTTTTGATGTAACAGTCCTCATTCTGGAAGTGTGCCTTAAGAACTCATTCAAGATAAGTAAAAAGTTTAACCTCAAGCCGTTTATCATGATATTGTTTGTAGTAGTGAAAAAATAAGAAATAATTTATATATCCATGAATGGGAGAATGGTTGGATAAATTATAGGTTCGCATGGTAGAGTGTTATACAAATATCAAAAATTATCTTTTCTATTATTATAAGGAAAATGGCACATTGTATTTCTAAAAGAAAACAGCAAGTGCTAAAAATAGTATGAATAATGTGACGTGCTTGCTATTTCTTTAGAAAAATGGCTAGTTGAATTATAATTATATCCATTTTCCCTTTTTGCTTATCTATACTTTTCCATAATATAGTAAGTTTTTTTCTTTTCCATAATATAGTAATTATAGTTCTTTGTAATAAGGAAAAAAATAATACAAAAATTAACAAAACCGATGTTTGTTTGTTTTTCTGCTTTGTTTTTGTTGTTGTTGTTGTTTTTAATTGTTTTTAAACTTTTAGGACTAACAATAATTTAGGGGAAATGCAGGGTGTTCAAGGTCAATAAACAAATCAGCTGGGCTTCTATATGCCACCAATGAGAAATACTGATAGGAAAACAATTTCATTTCTTATAGCACCTAAAAGAATAAAATTTCTAAGAGTCAATTTAACCTGAGATATTAGGAATTTATACAATAAAAACCATTAAAAATTGCTGCAAGAGACTAGTTAAGGAAGATTTAAATAAGTGGAAAGAATGTTCCATTTTTCATGGATTGGGAGACTTAATATTGTTAAGATGTTAGTGATACTACCCAAAGTGATCTATAGATTCAACACAATTCCAATAAATTTTCAACCGAGAGAGAAAAATCATTCCTTAACTTTCTTTGTAAATGCAAAAGGTCCCAAATATTTAAGAGAAGGGGGAAACAAACAAACCAACAAACCAGGACTCATACTTCCTGATATGAAAACATAAATATAGCTACAATAATCAAAATAGGTTATATTGGTATCACCACAGTCAAATAGACCAATGGAACACACTTTAGTCCAGAGATAAACCCACAAATCTATGGCCAACTGGTTTTTGAAGAAGCATTAAAAAGTCTTTTTAATAATTTGTAATGAGGTTGATGTGGTGACGGCAAGAAAGAAATAAAAGATCGAAAACAGTTTCAAGGGTTTATTTCAGCGCTCCCAGGAGGGGGAAGGGAGAGCAGAGAAAGGGTTGGGAGCATCCTGAGCTCCCGGGTGAGGTTCACGGGCCCCCCCAGTTGGGGCCTCTCGAAGTCACACTGTCCAGGCGAGAGGTGGACAGTTTTATAGCCAGGGTCTGGAGGGAGGGAGTAGCTGGGGAATTTTCCACTGCAACTTTGTTGTCTGCAGGTCTGAAGCTAAGCAACAGCGTTCAAAGTTATCTGTTAGGGTTAGTCTTCTGCACCTGGGTCTGAAGGCCACCAAAGGGAAGCAGGGTTCTGACACCAGCTCTCTCCGCCCGCCAGTTTCTGCCTGACAATATGGGGTTGGGAATATTGCATTTGATCAAACTGAATCCTTACACACAAAAATTCAAACTGGAATTAAAATCTAAATGTACAAGCTAAAACTATAAAATTATTAGAAGAACATGCTTGGGCATTGCTGCCAGGCCTTTTCAACAGTGGATTATCTAATAACAAAAGTACAAATGGCAAAAGACAAAAAATAGACAAATGGAACCTTGTAGAAATTAGAACCTTTTGTTTATCAAAATACTTTATCAAAAAAAGTATAAAAACCCGTTATCATCAGGGGAATATTTTTGGAAAGCACATATTTCAAAATATGTATAAAACGTAACAGAGACAAGTAATGCGATCACATGGGCAAAGGACTTGAGTGGACATCTCACTGGAGAAGGGCGTGCTCGCAGTCACTGGCCATTGAAGGGAGAGATGCATCTCAAAGCCACAGTGAGAGGCCGTTTGACTCCCAGCAGCCTGGCCAAGATTTAAAAAGTAAAACAACTGACAAATGACGGTGAGCTTTAGAGGAAATTGGAACCCATGTCTCTTTGTGGTGAGAAAAAGTAAGATGGGGCTTTCCTGTAGAAAATACTGTGGTATTCCTTAAAAAAAACACCAACAAACCCACTAAACTGAAAATAGAGCAACCCTATGACCTAGCAATACATTTCTGGAAAGCAGAGACTCAAAAGGAGACTTGTCCGTCAGTGTGTATCACAACCTAAATACCCATCAGCAGATGAACAGACCATAAAATATGGTCCATACACGCAGTGGAAGACTGCTCAGTCAGTCGGAGAAATGATGTCTCGATACATGCTGCAGTATGGATGGGGCTTGACGATACTGTGCTGAGTGCAATAAGCTAATCACAAAAGGGAAAATATTGTATGACCTCAATTATATAAAAAGATAAGACAGATATATAGAGACCAAGGTTTTTTAGTGGCTACAGGGGCTGGAAGGAGTTAACTGGAGAGGGAAAAATTGTAGGGTCGAGTTAAATAGCTGATGATTGTAATTGCTGTAGGAGTTGAATTGGCAAAAGTATGACAGACATATTTACAATAATAATAGAAGCAGGAGCATAGCTGCGGAGGCTGCTTATGTACAACTAAACAAAACACCTCATTTGATTTCTTGGTTTGGAAGAAGTTTTATTTTTTGATTTGAAAGCTTAGAGTAATAGTTTCATGGGCCATCCCATTTAATTGGCCACATAATATGCTTTTGTTTTACCTCCTAGATTGTTGTGTCATGACTGAAGTTTTAAAAGCTTTTAAGCAGTCATTCACAATACAATTGATTTCTGTTCACCAGGAGCAACAGAGGAAGAAGGAGTCAGGAATAGGAGGCAGATATGAACTAATTGTCTACAAGCAACAGCTGTCACCTGTGCCATGAGGCCAGAACTAGATGGTGCCTAGCTTCCATTATTGAAGATTTAGATCAAAGAGTCCATATAAAAATCCTGATTGAAAGGGGGAAACTGCAGAACAGAATGTCAAATCCTCATGAGCTTCAGACATTCTGAAGCCAGGGAGGGTGGATAAACCCCAGAAACCATTACTCTGAGTTAATCTTTAAACCAAACATATCACGTGAAGTCATCTTAAAACCCAGTCGCAGTTTAACTTAATTAGTAAAAAATAGCGTCATAAAATTATCAAGAAAAAAATTAAACAAAAAAGTTATCCAGGTGGCATCAACTTGATGCTCGAAAGATTAACTAGGAGCCCTAGGGGCAGTGAGTGTAAGTGCGTGGAGCGATCAGCAAAGGAGGAAGAGAGTGATTGCACAACTCGAAAGATGTAGTCAGTGTCACCGAATTGTATGATCGTAGAAACGGTTGGGTTGCTATTTTATTTGATTGCTGAATGTGTATGTTAATCAACAATGATAAAAATAAATGAAACTTTAAAATAATGAATAAATGAAATTTAGGAAAACCAAAAAAACTTCCATGTTTTTCGATTATCCCATTTCTAGGGAGATTCCATGGAATTGGAGATTTGGTGTCTTGAAATGAATGAAAAGTAAGTGTTCCTCTCTTTGGGTCCTTGGTGTTGGTAGCTGAGGGGATAAAGCAGATGATGTCATGTGCAAAGCAGGGTATCAAGGACTTTCTGACCACAAGCCGTGACTACAACTGGCTTCATGCCTGGCTTCCAGCCTAGGCACAGCTATGACCTTCAGAAGGAGCCCATCCCAGGGAGCCGCAGGCGCCATAGGGAGAACACCAGAGAAAGCTGAAAAGGATTTGTTTGTTCCCAGAGTACAGATAGTTCTCTGATTAAATCTCTCGTGAACTGTGTGACATGACTGCTCTGTTTTGTCTATTTTCTGGGTGGCAGATGTCCAGTAAGATTTCCACTCAGTGCTGCTTTTTCAAGAGTGTCACACAGGGATTGGGAATGCATACTATTTCCCCCCTCCATTGTCTTCACTGAAGGCCCATTCATTAGCTTACTACCTGTCAAAAGCTGTAGTTTTCAAGAAGAGTGTATGGGAAGATCAAGAGGGAAAAAATCAAGGAAAAAACATATCAAAAGAAAAATCATAGTGATAATTATGTATGATGTGGGAGTTATTTTTCTTTCTTAAATAGAAAGCAATTGCCAGGTTATAATCTAAAATTATATTACAAAAAATAAAAGATGTTTCTCCAGCTGTCTCATAAGATGGTACATGGAAATTAGGTTTGTACCTTCAGTATATATAATTGCAGTATTGAATTACTGGTTTTGAGTGTGTGGTTTTATTTCTTAGAATGATAACTACTTCAAAGCAAAGTATATCTATGTGTATATATATTGGAGATCTTTTCGTGTTCTTCTGTTCATATCTAGTTCATGAAAAAGAAAATCTTTGGTTTTCTCAACAGTCTTGATAAACTGACAAGGAATTCTAATTATACCTCTGTTCTGAAAATGTTTAATAATAAATTCAGTATTATGTCATTTCAGCACATAATTTGCACCTATCTCTTGACTGTAATACTCTGTGAATTGTGTATTTGAGCTATAAAGCTGATGTTGTTGCATCAGAATTCAAGGATAATGCTGTCAGAGTAAGTTCAGTCATAGTCATTAGACAGAACTTAGTGACACTGCTAGAGCGATTGCATTTCTTTGCTTTACATTCGTTTTGATAGAGGATGCGAATCACGTCTGTGTGCTCCTCAGGTGTGATAAGGAGATCAAAGTTTCCTACACGGTATACAACCGACTGTCTTTGCTGCTGAAGTCTCTCCTTGCTATAACGAGGGTAACACCAGCCTATAGACTCTCCAGGAAACAAGGGCATGAATATGTCATCCTATACAGGTAACCAGCCCAGATGCTCATCTTCTTGATTTATTACTCAAAAGCCTCACCTCTCTGCACGTCACCTGGCTGGCATTCAAGCCGTCTATAATTATGTTCTGGACAGGTGGTGGTTTGGATCGTTGATGCTATCGCTTTGAGATGATCATCTATCCAGCCTCCTTTGTGAGCCTCTGCCCTGGCAGTCCTCAGCTTTGCTAGGCACCAAGTTCGTTGTCCTTTGGCCTGGGCATGGTCGTGACTCCAGTGGAATGGAATTTGAGGTCTTACTTGCATAACATCACAAAGAGGAAAGGAGCTTAAGATTTCAGACAGACAGACACAAAGCCAGGCTATCTTTTGAAGAGTCCACAGCCTTCTATATTTCAGGTTAATTTAAAATTTTGTTTTCTGTCTGAATTCTATTTAAGCATTTCATTATAAAAAACTGGTTAGCACTTTTCTAAGGGTTTTCCTGAGTATTTCACCTGAACATTCATTCATTGCGTGCTTTTTTAGTGGTGTAAGCACAGCTGGATACACACATGTTTATAATGATATCAGAATTTAAAATCTGCATAGCAGTATCAGGAAAAGGGTTCTGGGAGAACAGAAAGAGAGGATATATTCATTGTAGTTGTTGACAAACAGTATAGGCTTGGTAGACAGAACTGGCATTGGACCTGCATTTGTTGTTCCAGGTGGAAGGTAGAAGAGGTGTCCAAGACGTAGGTGAGGGGCCGAAGGATGAATTGTCCAACGGTCTGGAGGGATGGATTACAGTAATGGGAAGTGAGAGAGAGAGTACAATATGAAGGCCAAACTAAAACCAAAAACAACTCCATTGGCACCAAGTTGATTCTGATGCACAGTGGCCTGTAGGACAAGAGTAGCCCTATTCCATAAGGTTTCCAAGACTAGAAATCCTTACAGAAACAGACTCTCCTGCAGAGCAGCTCATAGCAGCTGAGGGTCCCCAAGTCATCCATGACTCTTTTCTTTTGTACTCACTAATAAGCCATTGGGTTTAGAGCAATTTTGTCTGTCGAGCTGAGTTTTTATAGTTACTGTAGCACTGAGGGAGAGACCGACCTCATTCTGTTGAAGCAGTCCAATACTTGACATTGTCCTTTAACTTTCTTGGGAGAAAGGTGAGGCTTTCTACTCCTGTTACAGTCTCAGAAACCCACAGGGACAGTTCTGCCCTGTCCTATAGGGTTGCTATATAGGGTTGCTGTCAGTCAGAATTGACTCAGTGTGAGTCAGCATTGACTTGATGGTTCTGAATTAGTTTTAGTTAACTTTCTTAGCAATGATCAAGCAAATCTAATCATGTTTATTTTTCCAAGTCCATAATAAAGGCTTGCCTTTTCTGCTGTCTTCCCAGGTTTAAGGTTGAGTGTACGTTTGAAAAGTACTAGACTGTTGTTCTTTGTAACTCTTACCTGCCATTTACCTAAGCTAAATCCCTGTTCCCTTTGCTTCTTTTAGAATAGCCATCCTACACTGCTAAAGTTAAATAGTATTGCTCTATTACTGTTTAATCCGTTAAGCAATGCTTTTGGATGCAAAGAACTATGGCTTTAAAACCATAGAGCGGTAATCTTAAAGATAGATTTGACTTTTTATGTATATACTGTCATTAGATTAACAGTATAAACTTACACCATCGAAGATTAGCTTTGTGTTTGTTTTTAAAGCTATATGATCATTTGTTCTACTCTTGTTCCTGTTGAAACAAACGGAAAAGCTCACTGCCATTGAATCACTTCGGACGCTTAGGGAGCGTATTGAGCAGGTTAGCTGCTGTCATCTTGGGAAACCAAACCCATTGCCACTGAGGTGATTCTGACTCGTAGTGACCCTGTCTAGGGTTTCTGAGGCCTGAAATCGTTAGGGGAGCCGACAGTCTCATCTTTGTCCTAAGGAGCAGCTGAAGGGGTCACTCTTACTGCTGACTGTATTGGAGCTTGTGCATTGAATAAACTCATGTAGGTCTGTAATGTTTAACACTATTACTTGAAAAAGACAAAAGTACATTTTAAGTATTTCGTAATTCAGACTTGTGGCCAATCAGGACTGTCCTTCCCAAGAGGATTCATAGAGGAGTTTTGCTATTTTTACATTTTTAGAACAGTCAAATCATTTTCTTCACTTTTAACCAGTTTTCTCCGTGCACATCTTCATCCTGCAGCTTGGTTCAAGCCATCACTGCTCCATCGGGAGAGGTGCTCGTGCATGAAAGAAGGGTTTGTTGGGGCTGTTGGGTTGTCGCCTGCTGGTCTGCCTGTAGCAGCCACTAGAAAAGTTTTGTGTAATTCTTTTCCTTCCTCCCTACAGAATATATTTTGGGGAAGTTCAGCTGAATGGCTTAGGAGAAGGTATGTATGATGGTTGAAACATATATGGTGGTATGAGCTCACTCAACTTCGTGGTGGCTACCTGTAATAACATGTACTTGTAACCCTACTGTGTATACTGCAAGGAAGGAAACTGTAAAAACGAGTCTAAGGAGCTGCCAGAGATGAGCAAATAATTTCCTCCAATGGTGCAGCAACTCAGTTCTTTCTTCCCCCTTAGGTACTTGTATATTTTCCTAGTTTTCTATAATCAGCATATTAAATATTTGTAACAATTTTGAAAAATTGGAAATATAACCAAAAAAGAAAGCCGTGGCAAGCCCTCCCTGGCCTTTTCCTGGACTTGGTGCACGGTGGCAGCGTGCGTGAGCTGAGGTAATAAATGCCTAGATCCCTTGCTCTGTCTCATTGAGCACATGACATCTGCGTAGGATTGGCTTGGACCTGCGCACACTGTTAGGACTAACATCTGTTAGACCTTTTTCATCCAGAAATAGAGGGCTGTTTCGCCCATCATTAGTGGGTCAGTGCAGGATAAATGGAAGGAAACCAACCAACCACTGGTAGAGAAGTTGAAGCTGCTGTCAGTTTGGATGCTGGCCTGAAGGACCCAGGGGAAGTCGGCTGGGATTGGTGCCAGTTTTCTTTGGAATAAAGCTAATAACTCACCTCTTCACCTAGGCTTCCAAACAGTTCGTGTTGGTACAGTGGGAACCCCTGTGGGCACCGTCACTCTTTCTTGTGCTTACAGAATTAACCTGGCATTCATGTCTACCAGGTAAGAAAGGACCTTGGATTCCAAAAGAACTCCTTCAAAGATGTTTAAGTCCCATCTCCCCTCCTTTCGGCACCCAACCTGAGCTGACACTTCAGCTTTATTGTGGTATTGGAAGGACAGACGTCAAGAGAGTGCACAGTTGCCAGGCTGGAAAATCTGAGAGTCCCAGAACCAGTTTGTCCAGAGTATAGAAGTTTAGTTTCTATTTGGGAGTGTAATTAAGTAATTAAGACTCTGGTAGTATTTTGCCAGTAGAATGCAATGAAGGGCCCTCTGAGGACTTCAGTGCTCTGGAAGAGCATCTTAACAAATACCGCAATCTGCTTGTTGCATTACAGGCAATTTGAGAGAACTCCACCTATCATGGGGATAATCATTGATCACTTTGTGGACCGTCCCTACTCGAGCGCCTCGCCCATGCACCCCTGCAATTACAGGTGAGGAATGAGAGAAGCGCTCTAAAACTGCAGGGAGGCGTCTCTGTTAGAGAAAATGGACACACCACTTGGCGAGGGATGGAGGGGCTAGCTTCCCTTCTTGCTGATGCTCCATAGGTGTACTAAGACTCGGGCACAGAAAAGCTCAGACCGTTGGCAGACATCTGGGCTGCGGATGGCAGTGACTAGAATTGTTAGTAGCACTGTAACCCGGGCCTACCAGAGTGGCAGTTACTTGTGCAGTGGTCTTCGGCAGGTTAAATGGTTTTCAGTTGCATGTGGTACAGTTAGGGGTACATCAGAAGAAACTGTCTCTGGGCTCCCAGCTCAGAAGCCACAACTCTGGAGGTTGGTGTAGGTGTGTAGCAGTAGGATAAAGTGGGATCCATCTGTCTGTAATCTGCAGACTTTTCTTTCACTGAGTAGCTCTTCCTGACAATTCCTTGGAGACTTAGTCTGACCTCCAACATTGGCCCAGAAAATTCTCTCTCAAATAATAGCTCAGGTAAGATATTTGGCCTTTAAAAAAAAAAAAGCTTTGGTCAGACTTCTAGATGTTGCTCTCCTGAAAATGTTTCAAAATGCCTTTCTTGCTACAATGAACTCTCTACGGAGATCTTTTTCATTCCTTGGTTTTCCATCTTTTCTTTCTGGCATGGATTATCTTAAACCCTGCACAGACTTTTCCCAAGTCCTCTCATATTGTAGTGCCTGAAAACTGCTCTGGTTACAGCTGCTTCTTGACCTGACTTCCCAGTGAGCCTTTCCTGAAGCTGCTGCCACCACGATGAAGCACTTTGTTTCTCCGCCTTGTAGGACCGCTGGGGAGGACGGCAGCGGGACACACCCCTCCGTGGAAGACTCTCAGGAAGTGTGCACCACCTCCTTTTCCACCTCCCCGCCAACCCAGGTGGGGAACCGCTTCCCAGGCCGCAGGACTTATGTGGTGCCAGACGCAGGACCTAGGAAATGGTGTCAGACTTTGGATCCCAGTACCTTCTAGTGATGGGGGGCGGGGGTGGGGTGAGAGAATCTTCATAGCCATCAGGTAATATTGCGGTGTGTCTAGGCTGTAATCCTCCTGAACCCACCATAACGTTGACTTTCTTGGTAACATCCTAAAATTATCTAGAAAATCCATCACTTATTTCTAGGGAGGCACTCTGGCTTACCCTTGTTCATTGCTCTGGTGAAGTGGGAAATTTGGTTTCTAATGATGGAAAACGCCAGAGTGCAGGTTTTCTTGATAAGTTGACACAGGGTTCTGTCTGTCTGGCCTCTCTATGCAACCCTTGCGAGTCATTAACTTTCCCACATGATGCACGTCCAGCATCAAAGGCAGTTCCAGTGATGCGTGGGCTCTGGGGCCCAGGCTCCTCGTCCTAGGCAGCAGGGTCTGTGGTGAAACGGTCCCCATGCTGACACAGCTTAACCCACCAGTCACTGCTGGCAGCTGACCTTGGGGGCCACCTTTCTGCCCTTCTGTGCCCTTGTCCTCCATCTTCTACCTCCTTGCCACTCAGTCCCTGCTGCGTGTGCCTGTCTTCACCCCAGGACTTTCACACCAGACCGTTTCTTCTGGCCACCCTCAGGTCAGCGGCCCTTTAAACTAGCATCCCCTCATCCTTGTATTCTGGAGACCCAACAGATGAACTCTGCACTTGGTGCTCTTTTAATTTTATGTAAAGAAGAATGTTTTTCCCGTTTAGAAGACATGAGACTAAGATGATGGGTCCTGTGGAATCCTGGTGGTGTAGTCGTTACGCACTGGCCTACTAACTGCAGGCCAGCAGTTCCAAACCAGCAGCTGCTCCTCAGGAGAAAGCTGAAGCTCTTTTACTCCCATCAAGAGTGACCGTCTTGGACACTCGCAGGGCAGTTCTTCCCTGTCCTGTTGGGTGGCTGTCAGTCACAGTTGACTCAGTGGCAGTGCTTTTGTGAGTTTGGTGTTACTGAAAAGCAGAAATCAGGTGTCTGCTGAATTCCAGGGCAGGTCTGTGACAGCAGGTGCCAAGGCTGCCCTGCTCTGAGCGGGGCTTCTCCCTGTGCGCGCCTGGCCAAGAGCAGCACCAGGCTGAAGGGCACAATAGTGGGAGGGTTTCCCCAAAGGTGGAGAGGCCCAGCTTCATGTTTATTAAAGTTTTCATCTGCAAAGGATAGGTTCTAGTAACTGAACATTATGACTGGGGAGGGGTGAGGGCTGAAGAGGCTGGTCCTTAAAGCTCGCTCACTCTCTCTTTGTCTTCTTTGTCTTTCTCTCCGATAGAAGGACCCAGTGGCTGTGTAACCCTAAAGTAAGTGGGAAAGTGGAAAGGAACACTAGTTTAAAGGGCCGTCACTGACGCAGACCTGGAAGAAACGGTCTGGTGTATAGCTGGGGTTTGCCTGTATGAGGAGAACAGATGTTTCCCATGCTGTTCGTTGCCAGTGTGTCTTGGCCATGATTTTACCAGTGTTGTCCACCAGCAGTGAGTGAGAAGTGCCCCCTCAGAGGTCCTAACCCATCCGGAAGTGCCCGCACCCCTCCTCTTAGCACGCTTCACTTCGGAGCACATGCTTGCTTCTTCGTAAATGGAGGTTTGCGGCAACCTTAGGTTAAGCAAGCCCATCATCACCAGTTTCCAAACAGCAGGTGCTCGCTTTGTGTCTCAGTGTCACGTTGTGGTCGTTCTTGCAGTATTTCCAGCTTTTTCACAATGGAGTTGCTCACTAAGACACCACAGCGTACTTTGAACCTTTTATTTGCACCAGGAAACCACGAAGTTCACAGGACTGGCGGGGTGTGCAGCCCCACCCGAGCATCTCAGCCTGCAAGCCGATCCGCTTTCTAACAGCCAGAGGGCTTCAAATCTGTTACACTGAAATGCCCCTTCTTAGTGTGACTGAGGGACTGGTCTAATTCCTCCATTCAACAGCTTCCCTTTGAGCTTTGGCTCAGAGACAGAGTCCAGTAGCTATATGGTAATGTGGCGATGTTTGTTTTGCCAGCAACCTCAGAGCCCTTGGGCCACTGGGTCTTTTGGACACAGAGGTGAGTCGAGAAGCAGTGTGACTTTGAATCTGCCCTCGTGATCCAAGGACTTTGCTCCACGTCTAAGCATTGTTAACTGGCACGTTGGTGAAATCAAAGATGGAGCAGCATGAACGGAAACCATCGTCCTGCCCATTTTGAGCATAAAGCTCTGAGAGTCCTCACAGTGCTCCAGCTGTTACTCTCGCTGCCCCACGCCACCGGGCAGTCTGAGCACACACACGCACGTACCCGGCCTTCTTCTCCGCATGGACGGTGCCAGGAAGTGTGGCTATTTTAAAAAATCTGACCCTAAATGCTAGCCCTTTAAACCTGTCCCTGAAGATTCTGAGGCTCAGAGAGAGGGTTCCCTCTAACATGGTGTCCTCGGTACCCTCATGTCTGCTCTCAGTCACCCATTTTATTGGCATCTTCCCTCTTAGCTGCCACCCTTTGCTTGACCGAAGACAGACGATGCCCGGCTCTGTTTTCTTTCTTTGACTAAGTCTTGTCAGCTTGACTTAGCTTGGGTTTCTGCCTGCCCCTCAGAGATGGGCACACAAATGAGCACTCTGGACAAAACAGCACTGGCCCAGACCATACCCCACCATAGTGCCCTCTGGCACACAGCTCCTGCCTGACCGAGCACAGCAGGACTCCTCTCCCGCCTCCTTGCTGCTGCCCCTGCAGAGTCCGTGCCACGCCTTCTCAAGTTCTTCTCTTCTCTTTTTCCCTCTCTCCCTTTTCCTGTCTCCGTGTGTATCTGTGCCCAGTGTGTGTTTACTGTCACAAAGGCACATTTTCAGACCCCTACTCCTGTGGTGACGGACACCTTGCGGGTCCCCATGGCAGGCCTGGCCTTTCCCCACCAAGTGAGTCTGTGATGGGCGGAGGGACTGCAGTTGGATGATCTCTTCTTTAAGTGTTGTGAATCACGTTCAGTGCTCTGGGACTGGTGCTGGGTTTTAGCAGGACACGGTCTCAGCACCCGAGCCCGGAATGGGAGTTGTGGGGGGTTGGGTGGGGGAGCTTCTCCAATTCATGTGAAAAATACATGCGGTGTTTATATCCTATTTTCAAGAAATTGGTCGAGGACTGGTCTTCTCCATTCTTACAATAGGAATAGGACGTCTCCTGTGGCAGGGGTGACGGGGTGATTCAGGAAGCGGGCCTTCTGTTTCAGAGGGACCCCAAGGATGGGGAGGAAGCAAGATGAGCATGTACACCTCCCATGCGGCTATTGGAGGCTCTCTGAGTTTCCTTAACTAAAGCGTTAGTAGCCTTCCTGCCTGTCCTAGCCCGCTCACCAGACCCGGGCCGTGGGGATGAGGTGTGGTGACCGCAGGCCACATGGTGGGACGGCCTGTCTTGTCCTCCTCCTCTCTTCTCCCTGTTTCTCTCCTGCTTAGCTCTCAAGCTCTCGCCTTTCCTATCAGCCTGCTGCCCTGGGCGTTGGATCAGCTGACCTGGCTTATCCAGTAGTGTTTGCTGCTGGCCTAAATGCTACCCACCCTCACCAGGTACCTCTGACAATGGGGAGGAGCATGGGGAGGACCGGTGCAGGGGCCGCTTCCAGACCTCGGTGTTCTGAGGAGAGCGATGGAGCAGAGTCTAGAGTAACTTGGAGGCTGGATTGAGTTCCTTCGAGAGGAAGACGGTGGTCTAGGGGCTCTCTGTCTCTCCTCACTTGCCCTCTGTGTCCGGCCATGTGCCCTCCATTAACTGGGTTCCACAGCAGATAAAGATCCAGGGTTTTCTGCCCTTTGGGTGGTGGCCTCCATGGCAGAAAAGCTCGAGGGCAGATAGCCCCATGCTGGGACACAAGGCCCTCATCCTCCTGAGCGGTCACGCATCACTGTGCCTCTTCTCTTTTCACCAAAGCCCACGGTTCCCGGGAAGGAAGGTGGTGGGCTGCCCTTTGCTCCTTCCAACCAGCCCGCCCACGGTGCCCAGGCTGACCAGGAGAGATTGGCCACCTGCATGCCTTCTGACGGGGCCCACTGTGTGGCCACACCTTCCAGCAGGTGAGTCTTTGCATCTTGACTGGCCCTGCAAAGCACCCATGTGCTTATCTGGTGTCAGTAAAGAGTGACTGTCCATCACATCGGCTCTGGTCAGATGTTAGTGCTCAGAATGTGGAATCTGAGTTAAGGCACTCAGTCACGGGAGCATGGCCATCAGCTGGTGTGTACAGACGGTGGCCTCAAGCTAATAGGAAAAAGCAAAGGCTTGCTTCTTGTCCCCCTCACCTTGGGGAGCCCCTCAGGTAGGTGCTTTCTTTTGCCTCAGGCCCATCCTGTTTCCTGAGGACATGGGCATGCCAGCCCTCTGAGGTCGTGTCCCCTTTAAGACGGTTGATTTCCTGCTTTGTCAGTCTCAGAGAGAGGTCTTGGAAAAGGTGTGTTTTCACACACAAAAGTCATCCTTTTACATCTGCCTTTTCTAATTGGAGACATGACAGTCAAACAACGAAGACCTTGACTAGTGAAAAGTGAAAGTTCTTTGTCCCCTTTTCAAAAGATGAGATGCTCTCGGGTGGGCCAGGTCATCTGTCCCAGAAGGCTCCCGGAGCTCAGGAGACAGGTGCCAGCCTAGAACCTCCACTCCAGAGCCCGAGTCTTCTGTCCCTTCCACTGCAGCTCTCCTGACCTGCCATGCCCTCCCTTGAGCAGGAAGGCTCCAGAGATGAAATCGCAGGGCCCTGCCACATCTGAAATCAACGTTCTGATCAAACACATCCCTGAGAATCTCTGTCATTCCTACGGGGGAGGGGGGTGTTTGGGGGAAGACATTGTGTGCCATCTGTCAAAAAAAAACACCCCTCTGTCAGCCCTGGCTCCTCCAGCTCCTCGCATTCTTCCCTGCAAGGAAGGAAGGTCCGTCCGAGAGTTTTCTGAGCCTTGACTCTTGGGGCATTATCTGAGGCAGTGGTTCGCAAACACCACCACCACCCCAGCCCCCGTGTGTGTATATAGTATATATTATTGTATACTTCATAGGGGTGGTCTGATTCATAACAGTACCAAAATTAATTACGAAGTAGCAACGAAAATAATGTCATGGTTGGGGGTCACCACAACATGAACTGTTTGAAAGGGTTGCGGCATGAGGAAGGTTGAGAACCACTGGTCTGAGGGATAGTTCAAGGCAGAGGACTCTGTGTCAATCCAAACCAAACCCACCGCCACCCAGTCAATGCCAATTTATAGCGACCTTATTATATAGGGTGACCAAGGCTTTGTAAGTCTTTCCACCCCCACCCCCACCACCACCCCCGCTTTGTAAATCTTCACGGAAGCAGACAGCCTCATCTTTCCCCTCAGAGTAAGGTAGAAGGGTCATGGGGGGTTTCTGAGACTGTCGGTCTACGGGAGTAGGAAACCCCATCTGTTTGAACGGCTAACCTCGGGATTAGCAGCCCAACCTGTAAGCACTACCCAGCAGGGGCATAAGGGCTAGAACTGGTCCTTAAGCCAGAGGACACTTGAACAGTCCTCTGGGCCCTGAACCCTCACTTTTGACCATTGGGCCTTTGTCCCTGCTGCCTGCGAGGGGTGGCTGCTGCTCAGGCCAGGATCAGAATGGTCCCGTTTCTGCTGCTTTGAGTCCACCCCATCACCCAGGACTCACTTTCAGTTGGAGCGGCGGGCATAGGGTGCCAGTGGAGCATCCAAAGTGACTATGTTCAACGAGGTTTCTGGATGAAGAACAGGCCAGGAAGGGAAGGGAACATAGTACACAGTGTGGGGACCCTCAGCCCAGACAGTCTCTCCAGGGAGGAGAAGTGAAGTGACACTTCACTGGGAGTAAGAGCCAGTCATGGGCCCGTGAGCTCAGCAGTGACCTGTTTTAGATGATGACAACAGACGCAGCAGCTGCTCAGCTCAAATACTGGTCCGCTGGGTACTGGTTGTCCGTGCACACGAATGTGATGGCCTGGTGCATGTTGGTGTGCTTTTGATGTTAGATGCGGGGTCGGGCAGTGGGGGCTGCCTCCTGCCCTGGCTGCTGTGGTTTGAGAGAGTTCCAGCTTGACCTTTCTTCTCCAGTGAGGACACAGAAACAGTGTCAAACAGCAGCGAGGGGCGACCCTCCCCCCATGACGTCATGGAGACCATCTTTGTCCGGAAAGTGGGAGCGTTTGTCAACAAACCAATCAACCAGGTGATTCTGCTGCCACTGTCACCTCTGGGCTCTTGACTGTGGTCTGTGGAGCCAGTGGTATTATATGCAAAGTCTGTGTGGGAGTGCGTGCGCGCGCGCATGCGCGCGCGCGGGTAAGAGCCTGTAACACCTCGTCAGGAAATGTTAAGATCTGCTGTCCTCTACCTGCTCTCAGACTGGGAGACTAGAGAATCAGTGTGTCATGCCTGTCATTCCCGAGCCTCCCTCTAACCAAGAAGCTCCTCAGAATGGCCCGTGAAATACAGGGGCGACTGAATACCGGGGAGCCCTTACCTCTGTCTGACCTGGGGTTGGGGGAGGTGGGCAGGAGCAGCTAGGCTTCCCCAGCAGGACAGGAGCTCAAGATTCGGGTTGCCTGGCTGCAGGCATGGACTCACTGGCCTGCAGGTGCTCCCAGGGTCTTTGAGGATGACAAAGCCAGTGAGGGCTGCGCGGAGGCTGGGGAGGGTCAGGCCCTAGTGTCTTTCTCCTGTCTCTCTCCAGGTGACCCTGACCAATTTAGACATCCCCTTTGCCATGTTTGCTCCCAAGCATTTGGAGCTGGAAGATGCGGACCCAATGGTGAGCCTTCAGTTTTCCGGCCTAGCCAGTCACTCCTCCTCCAGGGACTGCCACTCGCCCTGGGCTTAGGGATCTGGCTCCGGTGTCTAGTCCCCTGCCACCCTTTCAGTATGTTCGCAGTCACTTTGGACCCAGTTCACAGAATCAGCCCTAACTCTGCCTTATCCTGAAACCTGACCCAGGTGCATCCCCCCACGTCCCCCGAGACGGGGTCTCCTCTCCAAGGCAGCCTGCACTCCGAGGGCTCCAGCGGGGGCAGCAGCGGTAACACCCACGACGACTTCGTGATGATCGACTTCGTAAGTGCCATTGCTGTCCTTGAGCCCCGCTGGCCCAAGCCCCCGGCTCAGTCCCTTGCTGTCACAGCCAGCGTTCCCTCTGGCGTTCTGCATTTATAGCGTCATAAAAACCTACCCGCTGTCTCGTGCATGACGACTTAGGGCTGGTGAAGGAGGTGAAGGCCTCCCAGGTGGGAGATAAGAGTAGCATCAGGCGTGACAGTTCCAGGGATGTGGCCACCTGGCCGGGCCGGTCTTCTGTGGCTCGGCAGCTACAGAGTGGATTTTGCAGGAAGCAGGTTGGTTGCCTCCATTCTGTGGCCTGATGGGGTCTTCCTCCGATTTTTCATAAGAGCCTGCCCTTTGGGGGCCTGGCATGACCTCTGGGATCTAGGTGGGCTGGTGCAGAGGTGACACAGCTGGGCCTCGTGTGGAACCTGCCCAGGACACTGCTCTGGTGCCCCATAGACAGTAAGCGTTCTGTGTCACGTCTCTGTGGTTCATTCAGAAGGAAATGCAGTTCTCTGCAGGGGTTCTTCCAGGTACCCTGAATGGGTGGCCCTTTGCCACACCTCTCCCCTGCATTTTCTATCCTCTGTGGTCCAAGGAAGAGGCATAACTGGGTTTGTCTTGTTTTTTGTTTGATTTTTTAAGAAACCAGCTTTTTCAAAAGACGACATTCTCCCGATGGACCTGGGGACCTTCTATCGTGAATTTCAGAACCCCCCTCAGCTGAGCAGCCTTTCCATAGACATTGGGGCGCAGTCCATGGCCGAGGATTTGGTATGGAAACCCTGCCCCCGTTGGTCCCATCCTCTTACCATCCATCCTCATCGATGACCATTCCTGATCCAGAAAGCCTAGACATTTCTTCTTTGTTACTCTCTGTCTGCACCCTCCACCCCCCAGCTTCCCAGAAACAGGAAGCTGGACAATGATCCTCGTTTTGCTGCCCTGCAGATTTGCATCGTACCTGGCAGTCAGTATCTTGACTTTGCTTATGTTCAGCTCTGGCTTTTCCCTGCGTACCTCAGCATCACTTGGACCCGCCCTCCTGGACCTGCTGTCCGTGGCTTGCTGAAGCCACAAGGCCAGGCTGCCCCCGCAGCATTGTGCCTCCATCCAGGGCCCATAGCAGGGGAGAACGGGGAGATCCCGGTCCTTGGTAGTGCGCCCCGTGTCGCAAGCGGCCCTGTGAAGGATGGTCACACCCTTGCTTAGGCTATCTTACTGCCTCTTGCCTCTAGAGAGCATCGCAGGGTGGCTGCAGAGCCCAGGGTGCCATGCGCTGCAGGCCCAAGGGTGCTTCTGCCTGAAGGGTCCTGGATCTACTTCACCCCAGAGGTTCCCTACTACCTGCTTTTCAGAAAACAAACTTCCTCTGTGCCCCTCTGGCAATGAGAAGCTTGTATGCTGTGGCCCGTAACCCCGAAGACAATGTAGGGGTCTGCTTTTGCAGCCCCCCGGGGGTGGGGGTGGGGATCACCCACTTTTTGTGCGCTGGCGCCTCCCGTTTGCTGTCCTTGATGACTGGGGTTCTCCCTACTTTCCACACGAGGAGGCCAGCACCCTCCTCACCTCAGAGATGGACAGCTCGTCCAGGGCTCCTAGAGAGCCTGGCTTCTGATGGGAGGCCTTCAGCTATACCCCGACTCCCTGGTTTCTCACCTGAGATACCTGAAGCGCCCTCTCCCCAAGCCCTCCCGAGTTTCTAGTGCCTGCACACCACCCAGAAACCTTCCTGTGCCACTCAGACTTGGGGTGGGGCCCGCCACCCGTCCAGGTCTGTGGTTGGTTAAATGTCGATCCATGAGGCAGTTAGCACTGGCCACCTCTGCTGTGTCCATGCCTGACTGCTCACGGTGGTTCTCCTGTACCGCTGTTCACACTGCCCCTCAGCCCTGCCTACCATAGCCCTGCTGGATCAGAGTCTCCTGCAAGCGGGCTTGGGCTGGCTTGTGCACCTGGGGGCTTCCGGTGCTGAACGAAGTGTGGAGCCCACAGCTCTCCGTCCTGCCCAGGGCTTGCCCCTCTTTGGTCTCACTGAGTCCCTCAAAGAGCACTGGTGGATGTGCGCCCATGTCCTGGGCCTGCTCTGCTGCTCTGCAGTGCCGGGCCTCCCCTCTTTGCTCAGGGCCACTGGGCTGGCTGCCTCCTCCCTCGAGGCCTGAGCTGACGGAGGCTTTTCTTGCCCCTCCTCTGCAGGACTCACTACCAGAGAAGTTGGCAGTGCATGAGAGGAACGTCCGAGAGTTTGATGCCTTCGTAGAAACCCTGCAGTAAACGTTGGTGTCCGGAATACCCTCAGCATCCTCTGTTTTGTGGTCCCAGGGAGCAGAGTGGCCGCCTCATCAGCTGCTCCCGCTCCCAGCTGGTGCACAGGGACAGAGTCCTGCTTCTGCCATTCCTAGAGAGAGACTCCCTGGCTGCAGTCAAGGCCAGGCATCACCCTCGCAGGGTCTGAAGGTGGAAAAAATCCTGTAGCAAAGGGCCCCAGCGACAACCAAGGCTGCATTCACCATCGGCAGCCAGCCTCTTGCCTCTCCCCTGCCGAGAGCACCAACCACTGGACATTCCCACTAGTGACCCAGAGCCTGGCGAGGAGGCAGAAAGAGGAAGGAGACGGGGAAGGAGGAAGGGGCCCTGTAGTCCCTGGGCATTGACCCCTCTTGCTGTCCTCTTGCTCAGCCAGCCCGCCCCTGTTGCAGGGGATGCCGCCCAGCCTCCTTGCAGGCTGCAAGCAGTGCTGGCGCCTGCCTGGGCCCAGCTCCCGACCGCCACAGTGAAAGCAGAACCCGCACCTAGAATTCTGACCCTGTGCGCCACCACAGAGGTTCTTTGCCTCCACCTTGCTGCTCCTTGGTTGTAGAAACTAAATATTTATTACTTTTCAATAAGTCAGATCTTTTCTAGAGAAACCAGTTAGCAGTTTTCCCTTGGGGAAGGTGGAGGGTCTCTCCCTGGAGCGGGACTTCCTCTCGCTGCCCCCAGGGGAAGAGCAGCTCCAGGGGCTGCTACTCTGGAACTGACAGCGAGCCAGCTGTACCTTGGACGCCTCTTGTCCTGTGGCGCCTCTCTCTTCACCGCTTCTGGCAGCCCCGGACGTCTTAGAGACTCCCTGAGATGGCCCTGCGGCTCAGTGTGCTAGCTGAGCCGTGGATCTTGCTGTTCTGCAGGGCCTGGCCGCTCACCCTCGAGCCCCAAGCTCCTCACACTGCCCTGGGCCCATTGGTTGGATTGGTTCCTGTTGAGAAACCAAAGCTGGGCCTCTGACTAACCTTTCAGCTGTTGTTACTTGATGAAGTCAAGGGCCTAGCCTTGGCCACCTGCCATCTGTCCCCCCTCACGGCCTAACTGGGGCACTGGGCCTGTCTCCTCCCTCTGGCCCGCCCCTGTTCTTGGGCAGCAACTGCCCTTCCATGGCACAGGTGGCGCTCTCTCGACTGCTTGTTAGGAACCTGCATGTGACATGTGATGCTGCTCCCACCTGTGGGGCTGACCTCCAGGTCGGCGGGGCTGAGCCAGGCCCAGCACAGGCGCTCTGCTGCGCAAAGAAACACCCCAGCTATGCTGTCCGACTGCCCTAGGGCCAGAGCACTTCCTAACGTGGCCGTCCCTGGGCCTCCTAGACCAGCCCACATTCACCCCGACAAGTTACTGATGGCCCCCGCTCAGCTCTGAGGTCTTGCATGGAAAGGCCTGTGCAGGCAACCGCCCTCTGACAGGAGCCCAGGGAAGCAGCATCCTGACCCCAGCTGAGCCTGGTAGGAGCACAGACCAGGTCCTGCAGCAGCTGGGCCAGACACCTGTCCCCAGGTGGTAGCACCCCTTCTCCAGCCCACCCTGTTTGGAAATACTGAGCTACCATTTAAAATGTATTCCGAGATCTCCAATAAACAGTTTTATTTCAGAGTCTCCTGTCCTGCAAGTTGTCTGAACCCCTAGCCCATTGCCTGACGTCTCCTGGCTGGGCGAGAATCCTCTTTGGGCCCAGGGCCTTGGGCTCGGGGGATGAATGCTGTGAGAGAGTGTACTGACGACATGGTATGTGACTGACACTGTGTTAAATAGCCATGAAATATCAGCCATTGTCATCAACTGGCCACTGCTGGAGAAGGTCCTTGTGTCCTGCACTATAGTCTGGTGTAGGAGTTGTGGCTGAGCAAAGCTATAAAGGAGGGAAGGGGTAGGGCGAAGCAACGAGCAGCAAGGGGCACTTTGTGAGTTTGCTGCCCTGATCTGACCCCAGGCTGAAGATAGACCTCGTGTCCTGGTAACGCTGGTGCTAGAGGCAAGACCTGGACCGGCTACCACCCACGCAGGCTGACGCCAGGCTCGGGACTAAACGGGGTGGCTTAGGAACTCTTAGAAAGGCAATCAACCTGGGAATGACCAGATGCAGCTGGCTTGCTTGGGGCCAGGAGGCACCAGGCTTAGAACTCAGATCTGCCAGTGCAAGTAGCCACGTCAGAAGTAGGCAGGACTGTGCCTGGTCCACTTCCCATCAAGAGCTCAAACAGCAGGGCTCAGCTATCCTGTACCTGGCACAGTGTATTCCCCTTTAAGGTGTCCCTCTGCTGTGTCGCCTGCCTCCCTGGAAATCTGCATAGCCCAGGCAGGAAATTACCACCACCACCCTCCCTGGGTGCTTGGCCCAGGGGAGTGGTGCTCTGCTCCGTTTTCTCCGCTTCTCTCTCACGCCTCAGGGAGGCTGGGTCTCTGTCGCCTCACTTAGAGCAGGCCCAACTGAGGGCGGTCACTCGTGCCTTCTGCCACGAGCCACCTCACTACCTGACTGCAGCTTTGGCCGCTGGCAAGGAAAACCACTTGCAGGCCCAGCCCAACACTGCAGACCCTCAGCTGCAAGGCACAGCCGAGAAGCACCAGCTGGAGTAGACTGGGCCATGTTAGAGTAACATCATGAAACTGTCCTCCCACCCCAACCATTCTTACAGAAGAGCCAAACCTGTGCAGAGGACAGGAGAGCGGGGGCTCTGG